>NC_092158.1:56583019-56883575 GCF_045791955.1 Oncorhynchus clarkii lewisi | reverse complement strand
GCTACCGCCGGGTGCCTTTACCTGCCTGTTCCCTCCTTTCCAAAATGGAGCCTGGCGCCTGAGTCACAGCCAGCATGCCTCCTACTGAGTGAGGAAATCAGTTTTTACTGTAGGAACTCAGTTTTTTTCAATTCCATCACAGTAGCTGAGATACGCAGGAATAACGAGACAGTGTTCAGGATGTTAGGGTTGTATTTCCTGATCTGGTGTCCTAGCAGCATGAGTTGTGTTCTGCTGCTTTTCAGGTTTTTAGGCCATGCATTTTCCCAAAAGTCTCCAGTATGGTGGTTTGTTAGCAGTGGTGGAAAAAGTACCCAGTTGTCATACTTGAGTAAAAGTAAAGATACCTTGATAGAAAATGACTCAAGTAAAAGTGAAAGTCGCCCAGTAAATTACTACTTGAGTAAAAGTCTAAAAGTATTTGGTTTAAAATATACTTAAGTATCAAGAGTAGAAGTATGAATAATTGAAAATTCCTTATATTAATCAAACCAGGCGGCACAATGTTCTTGTTTTTTAAATTTACGGATAGCCAGGGGCACACTCCAACAGTCAGACATATTTGACAAACGATGCATTTGTGCTTAGTGAGTCCACCAGGTCAGAGGCTTTAGGAATGACCAGGGAGGTTCTGTTGATAAGTGTGTGAATTTGACCATTTTCTGTCCTGCTAAGCATTCAAAATGTAACTTTTGGGTGTCAGGGGAAATGTTTTTTTTAAAGTACATTATTTTCTTTAGGGATGTAGTGAAGTAAAAGGTGTCAAAAATATAAATGGTAAAGTAAGATACCCCAAAAAACTACTTAAGTAGTACTTCAAAGTATTTTTACTTAAGTACTTTACACCACTGTTTGTTAGTTAGTTTATTAGGTTTTATGACTTCCCTTTCTACTGTGGACAGCAATCCAATTTCCTCTTCCTAATCCTACACTTTACATAGACAGCTATATACACTTACACTCTCACACAAATGCAAACTACACACAAAACAAAACAGTACAAGAACCCTGCGTCTATTCGCTCACTATCAATTCCCTCTAGTGCTCCTTGCCCTTTTCTCCTCTCCCCCCTTCCGTCTCTCCTCTTCTCTCTTCCCTCTCTCCCTGCCCCCTCAGTGCCTGTTCTCAGCAGGCAGATTAATATAGCTTCTGTCGGGGCATATGGGCCTGACCTCACACACTTCAGTTCATAATTCTTTGTCTTTCAGATGCCCCTGTCTGGGGCATCTTGCAGCGCTAGCACTTTTACTTAGTTTCACCCATTAATACTGCTTGGTCTTTACAGAGTCTCCCTCATAGGCATAAAACAACATTTCATCTGGGGCCTGACCCTTTACCCTATGACCTGGAACCACCCGACATGCTGTCCATCATACCACTGCTGGAGATAATATAACTCATACAGTACATTCACACACACACACTAGCACACACATGCTCTCTCTCTCTCACACACACACACACACACACACACACACTCACATTTTCAGGGAGGCAGTGACTTGGGTTTGGCTTGGAAAAGCCATTTTTTTTGCAATGGAACAAATCAACTGTAAGGTTACCATATTGCAAATGACTACGGTAGAAAGACACATACCAACATTTTCTTTAATACATTTTCGCTAGCTAGCTACAACAGAAGGCCATTGTGGATAACTTTTTTATGTCTCTGCGTCCAGTCTGAAATAGGTTAGAGGTAGTTTCAAGAGCCTATGCTAACTAGCGTTAGCGCAATGACTGGCTGTCTTCAGGAACAGTTACCGTGCTAGCTGTTCCTGTTCATCCAACTCTGGGGAAGTAGATAAATGGCTTCATTGCCAAAATCTCAAACCATCCCTTTAATATGGAGGAAATTACAGCCATTGTAGATAATTACAGGGGTTTTTCTGTATAGAAAATTCTTAGGCGGGCTGTCTTAAGTGGTAATTTTCGGGATGGAAAAACGGTTTTATTGTCAACTTAAACGACCAAAACCAGATAAAAAGCATGCAGAAAAGATATTGAACTATATATAATTTTTCATAATACAATGTTTGAGAACTAACAATCGAATAGAAATTAGAACGTCAGGGCACATGCCCATTGATTTTGTTTGCGCAGAGGAATACAGCATTAGCCATTGCAAAATGCATATAATTGCAGGAAATGTGCTTTTAAAGCTGCAAAATTGTCCCTCAACTCCATGCCAAACTGTATAGAATTGCTGGAAATTAACTTCAAATCTTCAAAATGTTCTTTCAGCTCAATGAAAAAATTGGAATAATTGCAGAAAATGATCTTTAAAACAGCTAAATGTTCTCTCCGACGCCAAGATACCTTTTACTTTTTCAGCTTATAGGCTATGTTAGAGTTGACACTTCCTCTTCCAATTAATTGTGGGGATGTCAAAATAATGAAGCTATCAACCAAATCTAGTCATTAAAATAAAGTATTTATTTTTACTTGCCATTATCGTTCACCTTTTTGCTAACATATGCTGGGTCGCCAGTTTGCCTGGGCAAGAAAAGTTTGAAAAACACTTTCATAGTGCACTATTTTATATAATTCCGTCACGAAATGCTTGCCCTAGTCTTTATGCGCCAAGGAACTACAGTGCATAAATGAGCTACCAAATTATTCAGCGATGACATTAATGTTATCTATAAAGAATCCTCCTTCTTTAGTGAAACGAAGTGGGAGTCAAATTGATTTAATTGTCATTTTTTGTCAGCAATGTACACAAAATACTCTAATGTCAAAGTGGAAGAAATATGTAATAACTAAAATATAGTTGTTGCATAAGTCAATATATATTAGAAACACCTTTGGCAGTGATTACAGCTGTGAGTCTTTCTGGGTAAAATCTCTAAGAGCTTTCCACACCTGGATTGTGCAATATTTACCCATTTTATTATTTTCAAAATTATTCAAGCTCTGTCAAGATGTTTGGGGATCATGGCTCACAGTACTTTTTTCAAGTCTTGCCATAGATGTTCAAGCAGATTTAAGTCAAAACTTGAACTTGGTTACTAAGGAACATTCACTGTCTTCTTGGTAAGCAAATCCGGTGTAGATTTATTGTAGGTTATTGTCCTGCTGAAAGGTGAATTCCTCACCCAGTCTCTGGTGTAAAGCAGGTTTTCCTTTAGGATTTTGCCTGTGCTTAGCTCCATCCTGTTTCGTTTTATCCTGAAAAACTCCCCAGTATTTGTTGATGTCAAGCATACTCATACCATGATGCAGCCACCATCATGCTTGAAAATGAGGTAGTTGCTCAGTGACGTTTTGAGTTGGATTTGCCCAAACATAAGGCTTTGCATTTATGCAAAAAGTGTAGTTCTTTGCTGTGTTTTAGTGACTTGTTGCATGTTTTGGAATATATATTCTTTCTGTGTATTTGTATTCTTCTTTTCACTCCGTCATTTAGGTCCCTACAATGTTGTTTAATCCATCCTCAGTTTTTCTCATCCCAATCATTAAACTGTAGCTGTTATAAAATCACCAATGCCCTCAGCAGCTCAGTTCAGAAGGACAACTGTATATTTTGAGGTGTCTGGGTGGTTTAATACATAATCCACAGCATAATTATTTACTTGACTATGCTTAAGAGATAATCAATGTCTGATTTGTTATTGTTACCCATCTACCAATCACTGACCATCTTTAAGAGGCTTTCGAAAAGCTCCGTTCTCTTTGTAGTTGAATCTGTGCCTGAAATTCAATACTTGACTGAGGGACCTTACAGAGGTTGTGTGTATGGGGGACAGAGGAAGGTTTAGTCTTTCAAAGATCATGTCAACCCCTGTTATTTCACACAGAGTCCATGTAATTTATTCTGTGATTTGTTAAGCCACATTTGACTCTTGAACTAATTTAGGCTTGCCATAACAAAGGGTCTGAATACTTATGCAGTGACTGTATTTTAGTTATGAATGTTTTATTTATCTCAAAAAATAAAACATATATATGATCACTTTGACATTACAGAGTATTTTGTGTACATTGTTGACATTTTTTTTGTTTGGAATCCCGCTTTGTAGCACAGTAAAATGTGAAGAAATCCAAGGGGTCTGAATATTTCTGCAAGGCACTGTAACACTGTCATACTCTAGGGTCCAGTCTCATCACATTCCAGAAATGGTGAATTGAAATTAAATAATAAAAAAATCCATTATCCTGAGAGGTGAGCTGAGTCGCTGCCCGGTCTGCTCTCTCCCTGTATCCCCATGGGCTTGTTTGAGAAGGCTGGACCATTCCTCTCTCTCTCACTCTCTTCCTCTCTCTCTCTATCTGCAGATTGAATGTCCTCCTCCAGCAGTCGATTTCTGCTGAGGAGCCCTGAAATTAAACAGGGTTGGGGGAGATAAAAAAATCACAAAGTGTAGCGAGTAGTGGCCACCTGTGCAATGGTGCTTTTGGCCTGTAGGTGTTCCTCCTATATTCTCAACAACAGAATGCATAGCCTGTATTTAGCCAATTTGCATGTATGAGCCCTATTACAGTATATATTAGCCCTACTACTGTATGCTCACAACGTAGCGTGAAAGCCCATATTGTATGGCTCTTGTAACATGAAGACCAAGCCACTGATTATTATGGTACGCACTGATGCTGCATTTGCATGGTGATGGCATGTTTATTGGAATTAATTATGCACTATTAATGGCAGCCATGTTAAATGGTAGTGTTTGTAGCTTGTTCAATTTCCAAATGCCTTTTTTCTCTGTTTCAACCCCACCGAGTCCCAGTTTTTTATTTTTTTTTATGTGAGCTCTGTCTAGGAGAGACATCCTCTGAGAATGGATGGGTTAGTTATATAACATGTTTTTCTCTGAGTTCAACTGCGTCATTGTGGTTGCTGTCCTGTCAGATTTAGTTTTTTGTTGTTGTGGAAGTCTTCAAAGGTTGATTGATTGGTTTTGATTTGACAGTTTAAAAAATGACATATACACACAGTACATACATTTTAAGAACCAGTCGGGGATAACACAATAAAGTCAATGACTTTGTGGTCGCTTAAAAAAGCCATGGTGCTAGGGGGACTCTACTCCCGAACCTTTTGATGTTGCTTTTTATTAGATTAGTTTGACTGACTCCGGCACCGTCGGTATGGTTCAGTGTGTTAGCGCCCAGCTCAATGTGTTGTCGTGGTTGCACCTTGCAGACAGACCTGGCCCTGCCTGCCTGATATTCTGGAGGTATTGGTATTGAGAGAGAAACAGCCAGAAACCTCCAACAGTTCAGCCCTCCGTGACTTGAATCCCAAACAGGGTTCATTACATAAATTCTTATGCTAAATTTCTGTTGCCCTTGATAGCTTTACCATTATGTCCTGGCATGTCTGGTAGAATACTAATAGATCTACACTCCAGTTGAATTCCTGTTCATTATCTGTAAAATCTCCATTTACTCGTTAATTGCGCTGGCTTTACACGCCCTCCCTCAGGATGAGAGAAGTGTTTACTGTGAAAGAGAGACTATGAACACAGTTTTGTCTTGCTGTTTTGTTTTTGTTCTGTTTGGCTTGGTTTTGTATTCATCTGTGGTTTTGTTAAACTGTCTGTGTGGGATAAACCCCTCTGAGTGGCATGTTGTGGCCAATTTACACACCGGAGCAGGAAGGAAAGAAAAGACTATCACCATAAGTGCTATTTAAAATGATGATAAGGCAAACATCTGGATAAAATAAATAAACAAAAAGACAGAAAGGCTCACCTGAAAGAAATAAAAAAAAGTCCTTATTCAAATGCAGCTTTGATGCTGGCTCTCCTCTTTGAAAATATGCAACTCGAGCGTGGATTTGATATGATATGTGTAACTAAAGCAATTAACGTATGAAGGCCTTTATATTATATGCTCATTTTGTCCTATAATCACATTGAAATAGATTTCATTTTTTTGTTTAAAGTCAGAGTAGGCTTGTGAACTGAATGTCATTGTAAGCTAGAGTGGCATTTTTAATAACTGCTGAATAGCATGTACATTTATTTTCACTATTGACCGATTATGGATACAAAACAGCCTTCTTTGTCATGTCAGGAGAGAGAGTATTACATTCTCTACAGTGTGTTGGGAGAATATTGCGTTGTTTAATTCAGGTGGTAATACCCACACATAATCAACTGTGATATCATCCATCTCATCTGTTGTGTGCTTGCCAAAGCCATTATACGATCTCTGTTTTGCTTTGCAAAGCTGTCTCTGACGACGGCTATTTGACTCATGCCCTGGTGGATAAAATATGATTGATTTATAGATTAATTTACCTGCTGCCTGCTATGGTGCAATTAACATGCATCTAGTTGAGAGGATATTCTCTCCACTAACACGGTGTGATGTGATGGCCGTGGCCAGCCGCCTGCGTGCTTGCCTGCCTGTCACCAAGGAACAGGTCATTAATCAGGCAGCGTCGGAGGGCAGGCCAAAGTAAGGGGCAGGGCGCTAACCTCAGCCATGTTTTCATTAGTGCACGTACACAGCCGTCAGGAGGGGCTGCTTGGGGGGGGTTCACTCCTCTCCAAGTGTTAACACCTTCTCAGGTCGCCGCGGTGACACCTCTTTCCACTGTCTTCATCCCTTTTATTATATACTGAGGAGGAGGTGTAGAGGATGATACTCTGATGAACCCGTAATGGCCAGCTGTCTGAACGCATATTTAACACAACCAATCGTACGTACATCAAACATGTTTTTTTTTATGTGATCCCTTTGATTTCCCATAGACAGTACAGTATATTCAATATACTATGTTCGGACAAACCATTCCTCGAGGTGTTTATTTCACTCCACACGAGGTTGTTAGAGTGAATTGAATGAGGATTATTAGGTCACATGCTGCAGACCCTGGGATTAGTTGATGTCATCAGCCAGCCATCGTTTGATATTGACTGGTAATAGGGTAGACCGGCAAGTCAGCCCACTTTATCATCGCTATTCCAGGGTGAGGAAATGCCGACGCACCATCATCACGGCTATGAAAATCGGGCTGTTGCCTTGAGCAGGTTTCACATTTGACCTTGCCTGCACGTGAAGCCCAAACGTAAAGACTGATCCCAAATGTAAAGACTGACGGAGACGCATCGAGGTAAGGCCTTGAGTTATGTGCGCACGCCTCCTACAGCTTGTTTGTGCGTCCAACCTGTTTTTTTTTCTCTCTCTCTCTATCTTACTTATATCTAAGTCATTCTGTTGCTTTCTCGCCCCATGAAATGATTATTTCTGAGCTGGCGCTCTCATTTGGACACAGACCACCAAACCGGTGAATTGAGAATTGACGTGAGGATTGACGGTCAATCCACTTGTTACTCTCTCTGCTGCTTCCCCCTACCTACTTCATATAAGAGTTCCTTCCCTCTACAACACATATAGTCGATTTAACAGACATCTCTGACAGATTTCCTACTTATTTCTAACTGTAATTCCCAGACCTTTTGTTACAAGTCATCCTTGGTGTTCTCCAGCGATTCTTCGGGTTGGTTGAGAGATGGGCTGTGGAGAGCCTGTTAGTGTTGATCTCCGTGTTCTACTGCTAGGATTGATCAGACACCAGCTCAGGAGTTGAGACGCGTAATTGGTAGATGTGCACCATTGATCTAGTCACTGCTTCTCCAATTGAGGAGAGGAGAAGAAACTGTCCTCTTGTTGTGTGTGAGTGAATAGAAGGGAAATTTTGTTTTTTAAGGCGAGAGAGGAGGACACCATGAGGTTTGATGCTGGGGGGTTTTGGATTTCCTTCCCCGTCCGGGCTGGAGCTGTGGAACAAGATCTGAGAGGAGAGTGTTTTTGGGTTCAGTGTGGGGCAGCAGCTTGTGAGAGCTTCCGACCAGCATCAAAGCGGCACGGTCAACTGTCTTCCACTTTCATCCCCATCCCATCTGCCTCCTCGTAGACCTCCCCGCAGGGTCTGCCGCCCACCTGGCACAGGCCAGCATTGCACTGGGGTCTGCCTGTAGCCAAGCTGGGCACCGGACGGAAAGGAGGTGCTAGGCGAGAGATACTGTCGAAGCAGACTAACTTAGCTACAGTATTTACTAATCTTCACATTGGGTGGAAATTAGACTGCTGATGACGAAGAAGCAGTTGATTTTTATTCTTAGCCTAAGCGCTAACGATGATAATGAGCATAATAATCAAATGCCGGTCTACGAGTCTGGAAGGCGATAATCTGTATATTCTGTATGCTTTTAGCTGTATAATTCAGAGTCCTTAGACCGCTTTGAGTAGCGTGAATAAGAAAATCAATGCATGTAAATGACCAGTGAATAATTGCTGGTGGAATATAGAGGGGCACTTCATTGCTCCAGATGTCTCATTATATTCTGAAAGCTACTGTTCACTCCAACACAATTTGCACATTCTATTGGTAATAGAGACCATGTAGCAGCTGATTCTAACTCTCCGTGTCCGCCTCTTGTCTCTCTCTCCTTTTCTCTCCTTCGCTGTAGGCACTTCCTGTTTAAAACCCCGTCCGGGACCACTCCCCTGTTCAGCAGCTCGTCTCCAGGGTACCCCCTGACGTCTGGGACCGTCTACTCACCCCCACCGCGGCTGCTACCCAGAAACGCCTTCTCCAGGAGCTCCTTCAAGCTGAATAAACCCTCCAAGTACTGCAGCTGGAAATGTGCTGCCGTGTCGGCCATCGCTGCTGCCGTCCTGCTGGCCGTGCTGCTCTCCTACTTCATAGGTAGGCTACAGTACAATACAGTACAGTACAATACATTACTGTAGACCCCCCCTTGTTATATTGATATGCCATCTGCTGTCAGATTGGCTTGGCTCATTTCACCTGTTTTGGGAATGAACTAGAAAATATTCCAACTGAAAATATTCTTGTCAAGGGTATGGTGGACTGAAATACCATAGGCCTATCGCACTAATGATATTAAAATTCACAGACACTTGACATGGAAAAGCAATTTATAGAACCTTGCTTATATATCATAATTAGCTTGACATTTGACATGCAATGAATCCACGTGTGCCTGTTAGCATATTATGTTGGTTATTATAAAATGGAATATGTATTCATGCTCATGACAAATGAATGGCTGAGGATGAAGCACATAGAAAGAAAAAGCCGTGTGAACACTCGGCCTACTCTAGCCATACGCCATGGTCGGTTCATCCCACAATATTTACTATTAGCATTTTGTTTTGTGAGGTAACGATTTATAGTCAGCATTGAGGTCTCTCCGGCGGTGTTCAGATCTGACATGGTGATTGTGAGTCATCGCAGCACTGCGGGGTGCAGTGAGCTGTGCTGTTAGCTCCACACACCAGGCTGAGAGAGGGAGCCTGCCGCTCCCCAAGCCTTGCTCCTCAGAGGACTGTGGACACAGTCGATACTGAGGCGTAAGAGCGCTCGAGTGAGAGCGGGAGCAGAGCCCACTACAGGAGGGGTGGAAAATGAGAGTAAACACATCAAAGGGCTTTGATGAGCCGATCAAGAGCCTCACTGTGGTCACATAATAACAGCTAAGGCCAATCACGTGGGGGGGGGGGGGGTGTATTGTGAGTTGCCTGAATGGGTTGTATTACGGGCTCTATGTGGGGTAGAAACAGATACATTAGTAGTGGTGGCCAAGCCTATGCGGTATTGTGGTTCAACCACCCGGCTTTCAGGGCTTCACTGTTTGGAATTGCAATGTTTGTGGATATATTTATTCACTGTGAGATTGCGTTGACACGCTTGTCCTATTCAAATCTGGAGAGAGACACACAGAGAGGGAGAAAAAAAAGAGCGAGTGGGAGAGAGAGAGCTGGCTCATTGTCTCTGGGCAGCCATGGGTGGAAGCTGGCTGTGTGTGTGCACTGGTGTGTGATGCGTGGTGAAACTCCCCCATTACCTGTGGGATTATGTTTCGCATGGCGTGGCACTCAGGCACACCGAGGGAGGGAGGCAAGGCCACAGCTCAGCAAGCAGAGCGCTCTGTACCCCAGCGCCAGGATGGGGGTCGAGGCTTTATGGGCTGAGCGGTTCCGATCCAGCACCCCCGGGCCAGGCCAATACTCAGCGGGCCCCGGGACTTCTGAGCAGAACCAAACCCTGTGCGTGCGTGCAAACTGCAGAAATAAATGTGACCGTGGCTTTAAAAAAAAAAAATTTACAAGCGATCAGACCTGGACGGCTGCAGCTGAGCTCTCCACCGCAGACACAGCCATAGCCCAGACTCTGCCTACGTTCCAGGGAGATCTGCACTAATGCATCTGGAAACGCAGCAGTCAGACAAATATGAGCTATTTCTGTTTCCCTCTTTCATAAGTGTCTAAAAAAAATGATGCTGTCTGTCCTTTTCTTGAACTCCAGAATTAGTGTCTGAAGAGAACTTCTCTCAGAGACTCAAGACAAAGAATATGCTCTGAAAGAGTTGAACGCTAGACTCCTTTTGAGTCTGCATAGCATGCCTCTTAACCCAATACACTCGTGGGACAGGGCTAAATTGAAATGTTTCTTACAGAAGAAATATGGAAAGCGTGTATGCATAACCATGGTAACAATCAAAAGGGAACAGATTGGAGATTATGTGAAAATTATTAAATGTGAGGACAAAATGTGAAGGCAAAACAGTTAATCTGATGCAAGACTTAATCCAAACATTACATTATTGATTGTATGTATATTTTACATTCACTGTACTATTTGCCACATTTGTTGATAACTAAATCTGTAAATACTCTGGATAAATTCAGTAACACGACTAGATTATTTCTGGACAATGTGGGGTAGGTGCAACAGAAGACAAAAATGACACGGCTTTGAGTGAGAGGGTTTAACTTGTATCTCCAAGTGGCCACACACAGTTCCTACGTAATTTGAATGCACTTTTATGTCTCAAAGAGGAGTCTTCAACTATAAGGTGCTATTTTGAGCTCTCCTAGCTGTGCCGTTGAGGAACTAGAGCAAGTAGACTTGTAGTTGTTTTCTTTGGAACACAGCCCTGCATCCGTGTCAATTACTGTTGTTGTTTACACATTCCAAAAACAGTCCATTATAAATCGCAATCTGGTCAGATGGGCATTATTTGAAAGTGTGTTCTGTTGGCAACATGGCTAGCTAGCTAAATTACTAAATAGGATCTTACAGTGTTAGGCTTTCACAAGGCAGTTCAGAGAAGCGGGCCCTCATTTTGGTGTATTCAGATGCGTGTTCCTCGCCAAAATGTCTTTCGAACTGTACATAGCATAGTGATCATAAACGTTGACACTACTGTATATGACATGAGTTTTATGATATATGGAAATGTGAACTGCACATTTGGACTAACGGGTGTTTGTCCTATGTCTCGTCTTTTCAAAAGACAGCGATTTCCCCAATTAGCATTGGGGATCGGGGCGACGTCTTGTCACGCCCGGTGTTCAAGTTCAGAACTGCTGTCAGTCAAAACCAATACTGCACAGTGAAGATGAGTCCTTGAGCTCTGACGTCACGAGTAGCATGTTATTGCACAGCCACTGCGTGTCCAAATCTGCTATTTTGAAACAGTGTACGAGTGTGAAGAGCTACTGGGCCAATCACGGGGACGTTGTTACATCATGAAAGACTGACACCCACCAGTTGTCCTTGTATCTCTCCGCTCGTCCATTCCTCTAAGGACACTCGTTTGCCACAAAGGTCTTTTTATATTCCTTGTGGTTTGTTGTGAAACGCACTCGCTCACAGACCTACCGCATCCAAGGGGCTGAGAGGTTTACTGTTGCTAGGACACAGGTGAGGTGAGCAGGCCTGATGCAAGCCGAGCAGGTCTAGCATCATCATGCTAGGTGGGGAATGGCGATGGAGAGCCCTGCTCCTGCGTTTCTCCCCCCCCCCCCCCTTAAAGGACAGCCGGTCTAATTTACACTAATTGGTGAATGATGATGATGAAAGGGAGAGATAAATGACAAGTATGTCTAGGCTTAGCTATCCACCTCCCAAACCCCCTTTTTGATATTGGTTCTACTTTTATCCCCTTAGTTATGGTGCATTCAGAAAGTATTCAGACCCCTTATCTTTTTCCACATTTTGTTACGTTACAGCCTTATTCTAAAATTGATTTTTTTTAATCCCTCATCAATCTACACACTACCCAATAATGACAAAACAAAAACAGTTTATTTTTATTTTGTGCAAATGTATCCAAAATTAAAAACTGAAATATCACATTTACATAAGTATTCAAACCCTTTACTCAGTTATTTGTTGAAGCACCTTTGGCAGCGATTACAGCCTTGAGTCTTCTTGGGTATGATGCTACGAGCTTGGTACACCTGTATTTGGGGATTTTCTCCCATTCTTCTCTGCAGATCCTCACAAGCTCTGTCAGGTTGGATGGGGAGCATTGCTGCACAGCTATTTTCAGGTCTCTCCAGAGTTGTTTGATTGGGTTCAAGTCCAGGCTCTGGCTGGGCCACTCAAAGACATTCAGAGAATTGTCCCCAAGCTACTCCTGCGTTGTCTTGGCTGTGTGCTTAGGGTCGTTGTCCTTTTTGAAGGTGAACCTTTGCGCCAGTCTGAGGTCATGATCCTCTGGAGAAGGTTTTCATCAAGGATCTCGCCATACTTTGCTTCGTTCATCTTTCCCTCTATCCTGACTAGTCTCACAGTCCCTGCCACTGAAAACATCCTCACAGCATGATGCTGCCACCACCATGCTTCACCGTAGGGATGGTATTGGCCAGGTGATGAGCGGTGCCTGGTTTCCTCCAGACGTGACGCTTGGCATGGTCAGGTGCCTTTTGGCAAACTCCAAGTGGGCTGTCATGTGCCTTTTACTGAGGAGTGGCTTCCATCTGGCCACTCTACCATAAAGGCCTAATTTTTGCTCTGACATGCATTGTCAACTGTGAAACCTTAAACAGACAGGTGTGTACCTTTTCCAAATCATGTCCAATCAAATTCATTTATCACAGGTGAAGTTCATTCAAGTTGTAGAAACATCTCAAGGATGATCAATGGAAGCAGGATGCACCTGAGCTGAATATCTCAAAGGGTCTGAATACTTTTGTAAATAAGGTATTTCTGTTTGTATTTTTAATAAATTTGCAAAAATGTCTAAACTTCTTTTCACTTTATTATGCGGTATTGTGTGTAGGTTACTGAGGGAAAACATTCATTTAATCGATTTTAGGATAAAGCTGTAGCGTAACAAAATGTGGAAAAAGTGAAGGGATCTGAAACATTTTCCGAGTGCACTGCATGTTACCTGAACTGATGCTGGAGCTGCTGCTCTGGCTATAAGCAGGGGCTTTCATTAGGCATGATATAAAACCAAAAAAGATGGGTCATTGACACTGAAATCAACCTAATGACTCATAAAACAGGATTAGAATGGGCATACAGTGGGGCAAAAAAGTATTTAGTCAGCCACCAATTGTGCAAGTTCTCCCACTTAAAAATATGAGAGAGGCCTGTCATTTTCATCATAGGTACACTTCAACTATGACAGACAAAATGAGAAAAAAAATCAAAAAAATCACATTGTAGGATTTTGAATGAATTTATTTGCAAATTATGGTGGAAAATAAGTATTTGGTCAATAACAAAAGTTTATCTCAGTACTTTGTTATATACCCTTTGTTGGCAATGACAGAGGTCAAAAGTCTTCACAAGGTTTTCACACACTGTTGCTGGCATTTTGGCCCATTCCTCCATGCAGATCTCCTCTAGAGCAGTGATGTTTTGGGTCTGTTGCTGGGCAACACAGACTTTCAACTCCCTCCAAAGATTTTCTATGGGGTTGAGATCTGGAGACTGGCTAGGCCACTCCAGGACCTTGAAATGCTTCTTACAAAGCCACTCCTTCATTGCCCGGGCGGTGTGTTTGGGATCATTGTCATGCTGAAAGACCCAGCCACGTTTCATCTTCAATACCCTTGCTGATGGAAGGAGGGTTTCACTCAAAATCTCACGATACATGGCCCCATTCATTCTTTCCTTTACATGGATCAGTCATCCTGGTCCCTTTGCAGAAAAACAGCCCCAAAGCATGATGTTTCCACCCCCATGCTTCACAGTAGGTATGGTGTTCTTTGGATGCAACTCAGCATTCTTTGTCCTCCAAACACGACGAGTTGAGTTTTTACCAAAAAGTTATATTTTGGTTTCATCTGACCATATGACATTCTCCTAATCTTCTTCTGGATCATCCAAATGCTCTCTAGCAAACTTCAGACGGGCCTGGACATGTACTGGCTTAAGCAGGGGGACACGTCTGGCACTGCAGGATTTGAGTCCCTGGCGGCGTAGTGTGTTAGTGATGGTAGGCTTTGTTACTTTTCTCCCAGCTCTCTGCAGGTCATTCACTTGGTCCCCCCGTGTGGTTCTGGGATTTTTGCTCACCGTTCTTGTGATCATTTTGACCCCACGGGGTGAGGTCTTACGTGGAGCCCCAGATCGAGGGAGATTATCAGTGGTCGTGTATGTCTTCCATTTCCTAATAATTGCTCCCACGGTTGATTTCTTCAAACCAAGCTGCTTACCTATTGCAGATTCAGTCTTCCCAGCCTGGTGCAGGTCTACAATTTTGTTTCTGGTGTCCTTTGACAGCTCTTTGGTCTTGGCCATAGTGGAGTTTGGAGTGTGACTGTTTGAGGTTGTGGACAGGTGTCTTTTATACTGATAATAAGTTTAAACAGGTGCCATTAATACAGGTAACGAGTGGAGGACAGAGGAGCCTCTTAAAGAAGAAGTTACAGGTCTGTGAGAGCCAGAAATCTTGCTTGTTTATAGGTGACCAAATACTTATTTTCCACCATAATTTGTAAATAAATTCATAAAAAATCCTACAATGTGATTTTCTGGATTTTTTTCTTGCACAATTGGTGGCTGACTAAATACTTTTCTCCCACACTGTATTTAGAATAACACACCACCTGACAGGCACATCCACTCATATTATTCCCCTTCTCCCTCCGGTATCAGTGATGGAGCAGGGTTGGCGGTTGTCACTTTTATGTGTGGGTTCTGATTGTAGTCATCTGTCCATCATTAGTGACAGGCCATGTGGTAAAACATGTGAGACAGGTGGTAGACGTCCTCAGCCCTGCGTGGTTCTCCTCTCTCCGGTTGAAACCAGTGCTCCATCAATACGCCTAGTCTGTCACAGTTTTTTTTAATTTTTTTTTTATAAATATCTGCCTCATCAGACTGGCTCTGCCCTGGAAAACACGACCCCCAATGTCCCCAAGCCTTTGGAGACTTTGACCTTCATGCTGGCAAAACTTAATGTGCAGAATGAATCCGGTGTACACTGGAGAGAGCCTAACCTGAAATTCCTTCCCTTCCTACTTTGGAGATGAGGCTTTGAGTGAAACTTCTCCTTATGCCGCATGTCATGGATGTGTTAGATATGCTATACAATGCACGCGCTTTAAACTGGAGAAAAAACAATCCACAACCCTGAGTCCTCGTCTCTTCATTCTACTCTAAATTCTGCTTCTGGCGTACAGAAATGACAATCAAAATTCAACTTTATTTCCATTCCACTTAATTTAATATTTTTACCTCTCGCTATAAACAAATGCCAGCCTGCATAGTAATAGTAAATTCAGGTCTATTTCGAATTCAAAGCAGCAGAGAGCAGAGCACCTTGGCAATATTGCTGGAATGGCCAGCCACCATTGGTGAACTTGGCCGGTTACGGTTAGACGCACATAGTATGAGCTGTACAAGAGCTGCAGCTGTAGAGAGGGAGGCTGAGCATGTGGCCTGACTCCAGATATAATAATAATAATAATAATAATAATAATAATAATAATAATAATAATAATAATAATAATAATAAATAATAAATAATTGATTGGATTTATATAGCGCTTTTCTACCAACTGAGGTACTCAAGGCGTTTCCTATAGTAGGGGGAAACTCACCTCATCCACCATCAATGTGTACTGTAGCACCCACCTGGGTGATGCACAGCAACCATTTTTGTGCCATTTTCACCACACATCAGCTATCAGGTGAGTGATATATGCCAACTAGGAATGAGGGGGATAATTAGGTGGCCATGATGGAATGGGGCCAGGTTGGACATTTTGACATGACACAAGTCATGGGACTTTTAATAACCATAGAGAGTCAGGATACCTGTTTTAACGTTCCCTCCACAAGAAGGCACCCTACGCAGGGCAATGTCCCCTTCACTGCCCTGAAATGGGGATCTCCTTAGACCAGAGGGAAGAGTGCCCCCTACTGGCCCTCCAAAACCACTGTAATCCTGTCCTCGGTTTCTTCCGGGACACCTGCCTTTCTATGGAATTTTTCCTAGCCACCGTGCTTCTACATCTGCATTGCTGTTTGGGGTTTTAGGCTGGGTTTCTATACAGCACGTTGTGACATCGGCTGATGTAAAAAGGGCTTTATAAAATACATTTGATTGACTTGACTTCAAGCAGCATCTGATCCCCCATCCAGGGAACGACAGAACCGACCCTACTTAGCTTCAGGGGCAAGCCAGCAGTGGGATGCAGGGTGGTATGCTGCTGGCATATGTGTGGATGTTCTCCCTGGCTCTCCTTCATGAGACCGACAGGGGTATATAACGCTGTCACACAAATTGTCTCCTCAGCACTTGCACATGGGCAGGATGGTGACAAGGTCCATTTGGAGTCGGTGAAAGAGTAAGAGAGAGAAACTCATAACACGAAGGTTGTAATTATAGAAGAAAGAAAAGGTGTCTGGGGGACCGATGGTTGGGCTCAGGGATTTTGACAAGCGGAGTGGAATAGATTGGATCCATCTCGTCACGCTGCTCTTCACACCCACATCTCGCCCTCGCAGAGGGGGGTCGCGGGGGTTGCTGGTGGGGTGGTAATCCTTTTTAGATTCCATGGGTCTGCAGAAAGGGTGATGATCAGACAACAAAATGGCTCCGCAGCACAGGCATGTCTCATCATCTCTCAGAGGCTGGGGTCCCTCAGTGGTCAAGGATAGAGCAGCGGATAAGGTACACACTGTGGAGGGATTGGAGAGAATGCTGCTGCGGGGATGGATAGACCCCAGAAAGGGCTGCTGTTATTGGCTTGGCTTTTCATTGTTAGGAGAGACACTGTCGATTTCTCGTAGTCACACATTTGTATTCACAACAGTGTTGCTAGAAGCTGTGAACGACAAATCAAACAGACTTCAAAGATGGAAACACGCCGGGAGATCAGTGGGAATAAAAGCTTTTTATTTCACAGTGCGCTTTTTTTGTGTGTGTTTGTGTGTGGCAGATTGTTGGTGATTTGAGTTTGTGTTGATAAGTGTGTGACTTATAGTGTGTGTGTGTGTGTGTGTGTGTGTGTGTGTGTGTGTGAAAGTTGGAGCCTAACGTCTGTGTTTACACACCTATAATTTGAGTTGTCTCTCGGGGATGGGGGATGGGTGGTGGTGGTGGTGCTGCACAGACTGCACACCTGCTTTTAACTTCCTGTAATCCTGTCCTCAGATTGCTGTGAACTGCCACTTAGTTGCATCAGTCAGAGGAGGTGTGGCACCAAGGGAGCAAGGCCCACGGCTGTTTTCATTACCGGTTCATCAGAGGCTGGTCCTGCCAGGGGACCAACCGAGCAGACCTGAGCTCTACGCTCCTCCATCACATCACATCACGGCCCATCCTCATCCCCAGCACGGCCTGCTTTCCTTTCCTCAGCCGGCCCGGCAAGCTCCCTCCCCTGGCCCCTGGGTCTGCTCCACTTTGTAGTTGAACTTCAAAGCCTTTAGACTTAGCTGTGTTTGCGTTTGCAGGAGAAATCCCCTGGAGGGAGCAGCTCACATGGGGGTATTACAAGAATAAAGGCTTAATATTCGGGAATCATTTTTTTGTTGTTGCCACACCCAGTCTCGGTCCTCAAACTGAGGACTCTTCACCTGTTAGATTCATAGAATTCATCAGACTCCCCAGACCAATGTATTACAACTATCTTTTTTTTGGATCGTCACATTGAGTTTTGATACATAACCACTGAAGTGAGTGGTAGCCAATATAAATAATTATACTGCATTAGTATCTCTCTGTGCTGTTCCTTGATGATGGATGTGACCTGAAGTCGGAGCGTCTTGCTCCTGCAGCAGAGACCGAGACGGGGAACTCACAGTGCCTTCCCGGTAGAGTTGAGGTCATCTCTCAGATTAGTACTTCTCTAGGTAATGTTATACATCACTTTGAGGAGGTGAATTATAGATAAAGATTACATAAATTGTTATGCACCATCTCATGAATTTCTCATCTAACACATTTTCTGTTAATTATTCATGTTTATTGCAGGGCCGAAAATGAGTTTGTGGAAGATTTCCCCCAGATGTGATTAAGCAGTCTTAAGTGCATTGAAGCGACAGAGAGTATTTAACACTTGCCATGCTGGTTCATTGACAGACTGATGAACCACTGATTACCTAGCTTACATTGCTTTACACGTATATATGTGTGTCTTTAGAGAGGCCTGCAGAAGACCGTGTGTTGTACCGAAAGAAGCTGGAGAGGGAGGAGGAACCCGAAGGCGAGGATTTATTAATGCCTCGGCAGAACTTGGGTTCTTGTTCAGAATTAACTGAGGATGACCAACAGCTTGAGGGGCTGTCATTTAGGTTTATTTTTACTGTCTCTTCGCCTCATTGACAAGCTTTTTATTCAATCAGCTAATGATTATCTAGGTAAACCTTGGGAGTTGTGCAGGCAGCATGCAGACCGCAGTAAGCAGTGCAGTGCTGCAGCTCTTGTCTTTGAGCTAATGTATGCAAAGTGCCTGTTTCTCTGATCCTTTTTCTACACTCCTCCCCATGGGCACATTTATAGTGTGCATAACTATAGCTGCACAGCCAGCCTGATTGTTGTTTCTTGTGTTTAAATGTAGGGTGACTGTGTGCACGCCGTGCGGAGATGGTTTGAAAATAGTCATTGAGAAGTGCTATTTTTAGAATGGCATCGTTTGATTGTTGTTACATTATCTAATACAATTAGCAATTGATTGTATGTGGCTCTTGGCACCATCCTGAATTGCGGAAGGTGGCGCCATTGCTGTATAGAAGTGTGTCTCGCTGCAAGACCGAGTCGATATGCAGTTTGGCTCCCCATGCATAGACCTAATCAAAAATTCCCCTTTGAACTCTGCAATGGTTTATAGCAAGGGTGCCCTCTACAGGCGGAGTAGAAAGACATGGGTTTCTTGCCGGCATCGACAGAAATGCAGTGAATTGTGTCCCATTAGACAAAGCGTTCGGAGAGAGCTTATTATTGATAACGTTCCTGGACCTCTTTGTCCCTGATCTGTGCCAGGATCAGCAGCAGCAGCCCAATGTCTGGATAGCAAAGTGTATCTGGGACAGAGGCCTAGTGACTGCTGTGGGAGAAAAGAAAGGCTGCAGAGTGAGATGAATGAAGGAGATGTGGAGATGGAGGTAGATTGAAGGAGAGAGATTGTGGCAGATAAGCAGATAGAGGAGAGAAGAGCGAGAAAGCGAAAGTAAATGGAGATAGTGAAAAAAGGCTGCTCCATCTCTGTGACGGTAGAGAGGTTGACAGTGGAGTGGCACAGGAGCATAGCCTGCCTGCCCACAAGTCAAGCTGAACAGTTCAGACAGGAGCTATACCGAGGGGCCCATCCTGCTCCATTCATTCTCCTCAGCCTACTGTCTGCCTCAGCCCTGAGGGGTGGGGGGGGGGGGTGGGGGGGTAGCTGGGATAGTAGGGCACAGATGAAGGTGAGTCATTAACACTGATACTGCATACATCTGCATCTTCGCGCGCGCGCGCGTGTGTGTGCATGCATGCGTGTATATGTTTGCGTGCGTATGCTTGTTTGCATACTGCTGTGCCTGTACATACCAATGTCAGTGTGTGTGCTGGTGTGCATCTATGTGGACTAGGGTAAGAGGGACTGGGTAGAATATTAAGACCCCCTCGGCCTCTCCCCACGTAGCCGTTTGTAGAGTAGATTTCATTTCTACCCCTGTTATGAACAGCCATTGGACCACTCTGCATGTTGTCATGTAGATGACCTTAGGACCTCTGACTGACAAAACCACTGTTTCTTATATTATCATAGAGAGCGGCAGGTAGCCTAGTGGTTAGAGCATTGGGCCAATAACAGACAAGTTGCGGGCTCGAATCCCCGAGCTGACAAGGTAAAAATCTGTCGTTCTGGCCCTGAACGAGGCAGATAAGCCACTGTTCCCTGGTAGGCCGTCATTGTAAATAAGAATTTGTTCTTAACTGACTTGCCTCGTTAAATAAAGGTACAATTAAAACAATTATAAAATAAGAGTGTTGATCTGTCTGACTTATAGTGAGGTTGACGTGTGCTTCAAGCAGATGCCATCCCTGTCCCAACCTAATAGCTACATTTTTGGGAATTTTGATATACCTGAATGTTCTACTCTCTGGGTTTCGCTCTGTGCAAAAGGTCATTGGCAGCAGTAATTGGAGTTCTGGGGAGATGATGAAAAATTGCTGAGATATTAATCCAAGGTCTTTTCCTAGCGATGGAATGTACGAGCTGATTAACTCAAGAAGAAGAGTTATCTTTGCCACTTTGTCACTAAATTCAAAGCATTTTATATATATTTTTGTTTTATTATTATTCAGATTCAGCCTATTTGTCTCTTTTTAATCAAGATTTAGGATGTCCCAGCATGTAATCCAATATACAGGAAGGTATGAGACAAAGCCAACTCTATAGCATGGCTGTTTAAAGAGTTTTCTCTTGAGTATTGGGATGAAGTGATTTACCTAAAGGCCATTGTGATTAAGTAGTGAAGTGAGAGGCTTATTAAACTGTTCTCCTGGGCTGTGGGCTTCCAGTCCACCTGTGTGGGCAAGCTGCCTGGCCATTGTGGCCAGCCCAACCCAGCACAGCTCAACAGCCCAGCTCTGTGTATTAGTGGTATATACACTACAATATTCACACTATGGTATTGTGCTCTCTATCGCTCTCTCTCTATCTCGCTCTCGCTCTCTCTCTTTCTCTCTCTCTCTGTGTCTCGATCAGTTCTGAATCTGCTGGGGCTCAACTGGCAGCTGAAACCGGCCGATGGTCACCTGATCAACAACGGACTGAGCACTGGCCTGCCGGGCAGGAGCGACGTGGCAACAGTGCCCTCCGGAGGCAGAGGTAAGAACAGCCAGAGTCCACACAGCTACCGCCCCTGGCCATGGTGCTGAAACCCTTCACTACACTACACTGAGGCAGCATGGATGACTGGAAACTGTACTGGGGGTTCTAACAGCTAGTGAGGCTCTGGCTGTTCTGGGAGCTCTGGGCTAGAGGTCTGGTAGCTCTGGGCTAGATTTGTTTATGAATGGAGGGAAGGATGTAGTGGAAATCGACAACCTGCTAATGTGCAAGAACGAAGAACAAGAAGTCCCTGGCTTTCATTTGTTAATGAACAAATTATAACGAGTTCTCCCTTTTCTGCTGTCTGGAGTGTTTGAATTATAGTGAAGCTTACCCCGTCTGGTGCAAAACTCCTAATAGAATACTAATCACATCAACAGAGCTTACACAGGTTCTATTAAAGGAGCGTTGCCAATTGCATTAGAACTCAGGTTATTTACCTTGCGCTTTGAAGTTTGCTGTCGGAGCGCAATCAAAGGATGGCACAAGGCTGACCATCCGTCCTGCTTAGTGCATGTAATGCCTCATTTCCCTTGTGAATTAGTAACACATTAGAAAGGAAGCCTTCAGCCCTCAGAAAAATATTTAGTAATTCCTCACACATACCAATGCACATTTGTTTGATTGCTGTTAAAACACCATATCACGCCCTTCGGTCTGTAGAATTTTCTGGCCGCGTCAGAGGCACGTCTTAATTTAGGAGGACTGTAACGACACATTCCATCTAATCCAACTAGAGGAGGCGTAGTGTGGGCGGAAGGAGCTGTGAAATCGCTCTCGGAGACTCGAGCTGTGAACTCGTCCTCTGAAGTGTTTTTCCAACAGCGTGACGTTGGCTTTGATGGAGGGCCTCTGGAGTGGCTCTGAGGAGCCGCCAAGCATGGGCTGTCTGATGAGCCGACACACCCGCACACACACACACATAAACGCACACACACACACACACACACACACTGCATGTCTGGGCCAAGCTAGTTTGTTTAAGCCAGACGCTGAAATTGAGCGTTTGAATTTGCTGGGCTTCATGTAATTAGAGAAGGTTGTGGAAAGGACAAGATATGAGTGAGAGCACATCTGTCATCTGTTGGGAATGGCATCAAACGGCTCTCTACTGAGAGATACAGCAGTCGCGTTGGGTTTTCTGGGGTTTGGCAGGACTGGGAATAGTTTTTCATAAGACTGTGTTGTGAGGCAGACCTCCAGACTAAACGGTCGATGCCTCCCTAACCTCCAGGGCTTGGATCCTGGTGTCTAGATGAGTTGAGGTCACTCAGTAAAGACATAGAGAGGGAGCTGTGAGACTGTGCTGGAGGCGAGCCAGAGCATTGTGGTTAGTGTGACTCTCTCGCTGTGTGTCTGTGATCCTCACTGTCAGGAGGACATTTGCAGATCTGCCTGATGTGTTCAGGAGGAATAACACCCCTGCTTTAATACTGTGGGAGGAATAGATCGCTACCTAGGACCTCATCTCTTCACTCTCTCTCTCTCTCTCTCTCTCTCTCTCTCTTCACCCCATTATTTCTTTATCTCTCTCCCTCATCCAATATTAATACAGCTAGAGGTTTCTCAGCTAGGAAAATAAACTATTTGGGGTTAACTGCTCAAAACCAGAGAGGGATAGCAACCTTTGCAGTTATAGTTAATACTAGGAACTTCCTGTTCCTGCATCAATTTCTCAAGCGTTTTTTGTTTTTAAGGGGAGATGCAGTATGTTGCACCACAGATGATGGTGGACTACGATGATTTAGCAAAGTCCTCACTATTGTCGACCCCCTCAGTCCCATGAGAGCTGCATGATAAACAGGTCTGGGAATACGGTAATCCCCCTCAGAGGGAGGAGGAGAATGGTAGCAGACCTTTAGTTCCCCACCAGTCCCCATAGGGAAAAGGAGCTACAGGAACTGTGTGATGCCGCATCCTACAGCACTACAATGTAAACATGAATCTAAAACCCTTTTACAGTGTGAGATGATTAATAGTGTTGTAAAATGCACACCTTAGTAAAACAGCATCTGTATGTTGGTTTCTTTCCCCCGCAATGAAACACAAATATTTGCATTGCCTCTCCATGAGCTGGAGACATTGACTTTCCTCTGGGTTTTATCACAGCAGAGGGGTTATTTCGACAGAGATCTGAGGTAAACTCACAGGGGCCTTTACCTTGGATTTGGTATGTCTAACCTACTCTTTCTCTCTTCTCTCTTTCACTCACCCCCTCTCTTTCTTTCTCTCTCTCTCTCTCTCTCTCTCCCATCCCCATTCCCTCCTCCGTCTCTCTTTCAGGACCATGGGTGTACAGGAACAGTAGTATAAGTACAGGTGAGCTGGAGGTAGGTCGGCGGGTGAGCCAGGACATCCCCCCAGGAGTGTTTTGGCGCTCCTTACTACACCTCCGCCAGCCCCTGTTCCTCAAGTTCAACATCTCCCTGGGCAAAGATGCACTCTTTGGGGTGTACATCCGCAAGGGTCTGCCCCCCTCCCATGCACAGGTACCCAGCAATGGCCGTCTATATTGTTTTAGACCTAGATAGGTCATGTTTTAGACCTGGATAGGTCATGTTTTAGACCTGGATAGGTCATGTTTTAGACCTGGATAGGTCATGTTTTAGACCTGGATAGGTCATGTTTTAGACCTGGATAGGTCATGTTTTAGACCTGGATATAGCTATCATAGAAGTATATTACATATGTCACAGATATGTTATAGACCTTGACATTAATTCCACCTGAATTTAATAAACCGGGTTTATTAAGCAGAGTTGACTACTTGCCGTGCCCCTTCCTTCCTGACTAACCCTGTTCTCTCTGTTCAGTATGACTACATGGAGCGTCTGGACGGGAAGGAGAAGTGGAGTGTGGTGGAGTCTCCTCGGGAGCGCCGCAGCATCCACACGGTGGTTCTGAACGAGGCCATCTTTGTTCAATACCTGGACCCTGGCACCTGGCATCTGGCCTTCTACAACGACGGCAAGGACAAGGAGTCTGTCTCCTTCAGCACCGTGGCTCTAGGTGGGTGCTGTTATTGTATTTCCCTGTTCTATATCTCTGTTTTCTCTTCGTAAAGGCAGGGAAACCATTTTTGGATTCTGGTAGCGAGTAACACCTCTGAGTGAGTTCTACAAATGCACCATTCCAGGTTTGCAGCCCTGTTGGCCAGTTTGGGTTAGACTGATATTAGTAGTGAACTCTGAATGTGTTGGCAAGGTTGAGTGGGAGAGATTGAGTTGTAAAAGATGTATGTCCTCTCTGTCTGTAAGCTGCATTTAAAAAATCTATAATCAAGTCAGTTAAGAACAAATTCTTATTTACAATGACGGCCTACCAAGGAACAGTGGGTTAACTGCCTTGTTCAGGGGGAGAATGACACATTTCTGCAACAGCTGAGAACAAAACAAGAAAAGAAAAAAAACACCATTAATTTTTGCACTTGCTTTGGTTTTGAAGTTTTCATGACTGTCAGGAGCTCCCCCGAAGAAAAACACTATCTCTACACAGCACACAGGCAGGCTCTGCTGCAGTAAAGGCATGAAACAACATCTTTTGATTTAGAGATGAGTTGAAATGATAACCAGTGATGAGGAAGACTGGTCTGAAGGATGATGCAACTGAAAAGGAGAACAAAGGGCAACAGAACAGGGCGTGGGCTTAAACTAAAAGAGAGGGGAACGGGAGCTGAGACGAATGGGTTGGCTTGACCTACTGGCTACATTGATATGCACAAGGTCAAAGTGGCGCTTTTGTCTTCAACAGTAGACTCTCTTAGGACATGAATACACATCTGCTCATTATTCCTTTGCCTTATATGCTTCCATGAACCTCTAATCCTCCGTGGGGAGGCACACAGGACATGCAACAGTGGCAGCAACATACAGTGGTGGAGTAGCCTCTGCCACTGGCCTACTGCCGTAGGGACACTGAGTGATTGAGGCAATTATATTACAGTAATTGTACTTAACTGAGCAGTGGGGATGAGTAATGTTGTAATGGGGGGAGGTTTTCACTTGTGGCAGGGGGGGGGGGGGGGGGGGGGGGGGGGGGGGGGTTGTTTGAGGACATTTGGGGTGTGCTATAAAAGAGTGTTGGTACGCTGAATCGTTTGAATAATGTGCTAAGGCATTTTTGAATGATCTGCTAATGGATATTTACAGAGAATTCTTTTAATATAAATGACCCGAATCGCAAAAGCTCATCTGTCTTCACCTGTCCTCTTAATTACTGAGCTGTAGTCTTTGCATAAAGCTGTATAGAGTATATGTTGACATGCCCCCCCAGGAGCTGCCCCCCTTTTTTCGAGTAATGTCAATGTGTTCACACCATTCTGGCGCTTCATTGTAGTTCTTCCATCAAACACGTGACGTTCTCTGCATTCAACTCTTATTGGCACAGACTATTCTATTAGCTGTAGAAAGAGTCGCAGGTTCGGCCTCCGGTGAAACGTTAACGACTGTTAATTATTTAGACGCATCTAATTATGAACGGTAAGGAGGGAAGAGGTGGTGAGGGAGGAGGTCTGCCTAATCAAAACAGGAGAGGGATCAAACAGAGGGAGGTGAGAGGAGTGGGAACAATCGCATCCTGTATCATATCAGATCTCATATTTTGGTTGTAATTACTTGTCTGTTTTCAATGATTTCTGTTCGATCGTAGATTCAGTGCAAGAATGCCCACAGAATTGCCATGGAAACGGAGAGTGCATGTCGGGCGTGTGCCACTGCTTTCCAGGATTCCATGGCATGGATTGTGCCAAAGGTACGTACTTTGGTATCACTGCGCTCGGCTGTCAAGTTGTGTATTCTGTAGGTATATTTCACCCCTATCTTGAAAATCATCATCGTTTTGAGACATGTCCAATAGGATCGTCTCAACGTAAGTGACTCAATACTGATATATTTAAATGAAGCATCACTCAAATGTATATTGTGGAATATTTTACCCCTACCTTGATCCTCGTAACAAGAGCCACCATGACTAGTTTGAGTCCAATCTCAACATAAGTGATTATCTACTGAAATAAAATGGAGCATGACTCAAATAGGACCTAAAGCCCATGTCTTTCACCTTGTCTCCCTTGCTGCATCTCATTCCTCCCACGTTGTCTAGCTGCCTGCCCGGTCCTGTGCAGTGGCAATGGCCAGTATGACAAGGGCTCGTGTATCTGCTACAGCGGATGGAAGGGTTCAGAGTGTGACGTCCCAGTGGGCCAGTGTATTGACCCAGTTTGTAACGGCCGTGGCACCTGCTCCGAGGGCTCCTGCACGTGCTCTGCAGGTTACCGCGGCGACACCTGCGAGGAAGGTAGGGTGTACAGCGCTGTAGATCACGCGCACACTTGTTCACGCCCACTCTCAGACAAACACACGCACACACACACACCTGCCTTCAGGGAGATTCACAATGTAGTGCCATATTACGTTTCAAAAAGTATGAGACTGCAGTGATATACACTGAGTGGACAAATCATTAGGAACACTTGCTCATTCCGTGACATAGACTGACCAGGAGAATCCAGGTGAAAGATATGATCCCTTAATGATGTCACTTGTTAAATCCACTTCAATCCGTGTAGATGAAGGGGAGGAGACGGGTTGAAGAAGGATTTTTAAGCTTTGAGACAATTGGGGTGGCAGGGTAGTCTAGTGGTTAGAGCGGTGCAACCGGAAGGTTGCAAGTTCAAATCCCCGAGCTGACAAGTTACAAATCTGTCGTTCTGTCCCTGAACAGGCAGTTAACCCACTGTTCCTAGGCCGTCATTGAAAATAAGAATTTGTTCTTAACTGACTTGCCTAGTTAAATAAAGGTAAAATAAAACATTGAGACATGGATTGTGTATGTGTGCCATTCAGAGGGTGAATGGACAAGACTAAATATTTAAGTGCCTTTGAACGGGGTATCACTAGGTTCCTGGCGCACCTGTTTGAGTGTGTCAAGAACGGCAACACTACTGGGTTTTTCACGCTCAACAGTTTCCTGTGTGTATCAATAATGGTCCACCATCCAAAGGACATCCAGCCAACTTGACCCAACTGTGGGAAGCATTTGGGTCAAAATGGGCCAGCATCCCTGTGGAATGCTTTTGACACCTTGTAGAGTACATGCTCTGACAAATTGAGGCTGTTCTGAGTGCAAAGGGGATGCAACTCAAGATTAGGAAGGTGTTCCTGATGTTTTGTGCACTCAGTGTACACAGTGGGGTCTGAAATGATTGACACCCTTGATAATGATGAGCAAGTATTGTCTGTATAAAGTAAATAGTTCAAATACAATACAATAGCTTTTTGTATCATGTCATCAGACCAAAGCTCCAGTTCCAATCCAAGAGCCAATGCTGTTCGGGCTTTTCCATTTGTTAGATGACATGAAAATAGAGCTCTTTGGCCGTGCACACCAGAGGTGGGTTTGGCGTCAAAACGAGAACGCATGATCAGTAAATAATATTTGATGTTATGCGGCTATTTTGCTGCCGCTGGTCTTTGGGGGCCCTTATTAAGGTCAACGGCATCATGAACTTCATGTACCAGGATATTTTAGCTAAAAACCTTCAAAAAAAGAAATGGTTAATTGGCGGACTTGAAACCCATTAAAAACCTGCTGTTTGAATTGAACAGGGCAGTTCGAAGGATATCGGTGATCTAGAAGGATTCTGTATGGAGGAACGGTCATGGGTCCCTCCCAGTGTGTTCTCCAATCTCATGAAACATTTTAGAAAAATACTCTTTTATCCTCACCACCTGAAGTGTTGAAAACAGGGGTGTCATTTTGACCCCCTACCTTCTTGAGAATTGTTTTTAAATGAGTTGTTCTCTGAGCAGTTCTGTTCGTATAAAAAAATAATATCATATCCTTTGCATACAATATAGCTCAGTATTTAAATGATTTATTTTACACGGTCATTCTTTGCTCAACTTTGTCACGGTCGTCAATCATTTCAGACCCCCACTGTACATCAGAAACGTTATTACGGGAATGGAATCTCTTCCATTGATCCCGCTTTTAAATAATTGCCCTGGAGCTGATTCATTCACTTATGTTCTGATGGGTTTTCTGCTCATCTGGGATGAAGTGGAGTTGGAGCCAAAAGTAGGGTAAGTAGAGAAGTGAGATGTGTGATGGCAGAGTAGAGAGAGTTCTTGTTATACGGAGGGACTGAGAATACATCAGAAATGGCCATTTTGCCTCCTCTCTTTCAGAATATTCCCTACTTTAAGTATATTCACTATTCACTACTACTGCTACTACGTTTTTGTTAGGTGCATTGACGTCATGCTTCTGTTTCTCTCTATCTGTGTATCAGTGGACTGTCTTGACCCAGGCTGCTCTGACCATGGTACCTGTGTGAGTGGGCAGTGCCACTGTAAGCCAGGCTGGGCCGGCCCGCTCTGTGAGCATCCCAGGGCCCAGTGCCCAGACCAGTGCCACGGACACGGTGCCTTCATACCCGACACAGGCATCTGTAGCTGCGACCCAAACTGGATGGGACCAGACTGCTCCATGGGTAGGTAATACCACACACACCTTCCCCTCTGTAAGCTCAGTTGGTAGCGCATGGTGCTTGCAATGCCAAGATGGTGGAATCAATACCCGGGACCACGCATGCATGTCTGTTGCTTTGGATAGAACGTCTGCTAAATGGCATATATTATACTACTTCTCTCACTAGTCTCTACAACTCAGAAAGACACTCAACACACGCCATGGCCACATCTCTTCGTGACAACCACCTCTGTGAAACCCATCCATTTCCCTGTGTCCGTCGACTGTACTGCTTTCCTCTCCTGTTACTGTGCTCATGTGCCTACATGTGTGTTTCTCCACAGAGGTGTGCTCGTCGGACTGTGGCGCCCACGGCCTGTGTGTTGGCGGTGTGTGTCGCTGTGAGGAGGGCTGGACAGGCGCCGGGTGTGACCAGCGTGTCTGCAACCCGCTGTGTGTGAAGCACGGGACATGCCGGGATGGGAAGTGTCAGTGCCAACAGGGCTGGAACGGAGAGCACTGCACCATCGGTATGCATCCGGCCAGCCAGCCAGCCAATCAGCCAACACCCTGGCACGCTAACACACACAGCAGTATCATGCTTCTATCTTCCCACCATACTAACTCTCAGCCAAGGAGTGGAACTGTCACTACCCCCACATGTTTAAAAGAAGCATCCTTTATGCTGTCTTAACTATATACCCTGGTTGGATTATGAGGAGGTACCGGCAGTCCATAGCCGCGGGAAATAAAAGCATATATATAAAAAATATATACTTTTTTCTGTTATAATTTTTTTATTAGTGAACTCGGCCTTTATTAATTCTGTATGAGCGGGGAAAAATACTTGTCAGCAGAGCGGAGAAAAATACTCCTCAGCACCAAACCCTACCCCCTCGACAGCACCCCTAACACAAAACATCTTCCCGTAGCCATGTCCAATGTGTCTCTTTCTATGACTATATAAAGAGCATTCTAAACTGGGTGGTTCGAGCCCTGAATGCTACGTTGTTTCGTACTTGAGAACAGCCCTTAGCAGTGGTATATTGGCCGTATACCACACCCCTCTATGGCCTTATTGCTGAAGTATAGCACTCAGCAGCAGATACTTCCACCAATGCTGATGAGTGCCCTCCTTTCCTGCTCTGCTCCTTCATGTCATTAAGAAGCTCTCCCATTAATTTGGAATGGTTTCTCCACTACAGTGCAAATGTTTCATCCATGACCAAAGTACTCAGCCACATCTACTTGCAGCCTCGCCCCTCCAGCCTAGTCACCCACTCTCCTGTGGAGAAGGCTGGGCAGCAGGCCTCTCGGTGCTCCCTTAAGGCGTCTGCATGCTTTCCATCCAGAACAGTTCGGAACAGATTGTGCATTTTTGTGACGTTTTTGTTCTTTTTGGTCTTCGTCAAGGGTTTTTCCTGCTTCGTGCGCACTTTTTTGGGGCTCAAGGCAAGCCCAATAGCTGAAGTCTATTATGCCCCTTCGTCGGTCATTGGTCAACAGTAGGGATTCTCCAATAAAGGGTTTATTGTCATTCTACGATAGATTATTATTTTTCATGCACATTTCTTCACTTGAGAAATACTGCACCAGACATCTTAGTTAGATGTTAAATGCCGGGACTAAGAGTTAATCAACAAGAACATCAAAATGAATGACAGATTTCTTGAGATATCTTAGATTAATTCGGACTATTTTGAGGACGTGGATACTGGCTACGGCTTCTCAAGATGGACAAACAGTACTATTGCAGCTTTTTTCTTGTTTTTCAAGCGAACGTCTTTTAAGGAAGTATGCCAGCACACTCATTTGATTTGCTTAGCCTAGTTCGGCTAGGTGCCAGCCGAACCGAAGCATGTGGAAGCCTTAAGACCCACTCAGCCTCCCTGGGAGCCAACAGAGAGGGACAGCCACTCTGCCCCCTCATTCTCCCCCAGAGTGCTCTTGAGTGCCAGAGGGCTTTATTTTCCTATTTTCCTCTCTTTATCTTCCTCCCATCTGATGAGAAAAACACCTCCCTGGGGCTCCACTGTGGGCTGTGTTGTTAGAGCTGTGCTAGCTCCCATTCTCTGTTCATTATGTGTCTCTCTCTTAGTGTTGGACAGTTGAGTTTGAAGGAGATTTATCTCTCCTATTTACCTGTGATGAACCACGCCATGTTAAGAATCCCACTTTGTCCTCCACACACGAGTAACGTATCAAACCTGCCTATTTTGGTTTCTTGCAGACTTTTGGGAAAGCTTGGAACAAGGTATTGTATTTGGACAAGAGGTGATCTGACATGTGCGTTAGTTCCCCACGCCTCAAACAGACCACTCTCTTGTGTAGAAGAGGGATGTATAGAGGGTTCCTTTAGTATTGTGAAGTGTTGAGTAGTGTTTGTACTCAATGTCTTAGTGGTAGCTGGTGTTTTAGAGTTCCAGTAGAGTGATGCAAACTCCCATTTGCTAGTATCCCCAATCCCTATTGGTCCCTCATATTGGGATATTCAGCTAGTGCACCCGTTCTACCACTTCCTAATATTGGTTAACCCAGATGGTACCATTTATATGTTTAACTAGTCTGTCCACTACAGATGAACCCCTTCCTCATAGACTTAACATTTGGATCCATTGCCTTGATTTCTCTCTTGTGCTTTGTTAAGCATAGGACTATTGTGTGTCAGTTTGTTCCTCCTGTGTTCGTTTGCGACTGCCGGCCTGTCAGTCCGTCTATCTGTCTATCAACGTCTTGTTGTAGACACACAGTTAGCTGGAAGTGTACGTTAGCGTTGCTACTCCATGTTAAGTGGGCTCAATGGAGACCGATCGGCAGCTATTTCTGCTGCAGCAGTCTGCTCCCTCCATGGCAATATTAATGGCCTTGGCCTTCTAGCTGCATCTGCCCAGCAGTAGGTAGAATACTAATAGATGAGTTGGACCAGTGAAGCTGCATGCTCATCCCTGCTGGGAGAATACTAATGACTGTACTGCTCCACATCGGGACAGGACGGCGGACATGTTGTTAGGAGGCTGGCTTAAATGAAAGGTTAATACGGTTTAATGAGATTTTAGTCTGTTGGGGGGGAGGGGGGGGGGGTCTTAATGTTAATCTTGACGTTTCCTAATTTGACGAAAGTGTCTGATTTTTGTAAATGCAGTTTATGGATTCATATTTATCACTTCATATATATAATTTTTTTCAGTGAGGTTTGCTCTTTTGACCTTTTGGTGATGGTAATTCGTGGGTACACCATCGGCGAGTTTACAGTCCAATACCCTCCGACTGCCTGGTCCCATACGTCTGGTCTCCTGTACAGACTGTACTACACCACTGAGACAGATGTCCCAGCAGCATTCATCATGTCCTCTTCATTAACCTAGCCTGGGAGAATATTACACATCTGCTGAGGGGGACTGCAGTCATCAATGTGTAGCATTTCTCCTGTTGTTCTCCCTCCCTGTTTTCAAAGTCTAGGTGGCTTGTAATCTCATCAGTTTTGCCTAATCAAATTCTCTCATGAGGCAGCATTACAACCCAGCCAGCCTCCAGAGGCAAATCAACCACTGCAAATGAATTGGCTGTGAACTTGTGTACTTTCTTTTATTGAATACTTTTAGCTATGAATGGATATTGAACAAAACAATTTACCGCATGCCAAAACCCTCCCTTTTGCCTCTAGGGTATATATTGTAGCTGTATGAAATCCACATCCACAAGAAGAGAATTGTTGTGATGAGATGCAATCCCCTTGCCATGTAATCAATCGTTTTTTATGCCTTTGTTGTGTGATGCAATGGTAGACAGAGACTAAATATATCAAGTTGGTGTGCTGCTCTCCCTTTGCTGGCACAAGTTACTATGTCACTATTATTGATCGGTCCTCTCCTCTGGTCCCTGTCCACTCCTCCTCTATTTCCCTCCTCCCTCTCTCTCAGACGGGTGCCCGGGCCTCTGTAACGGGAACGGCCAATGCACCCTGGGACAGAACAACTGGCACTGTGAATGCCACACTGGCTGGAGAGGACCTGGCTGCAGCGTTGCCATGGAGATCTCCTGTGCTGACAACAAGGACAACGAAGGAGGTGAGTGTGTTGAAGAGGTGAAGGATCGCAGCACAGGAAGGCAGGCTGACACTTTGTAGATTTGCCTATGAAAAATTATACCCTGATTTTGAACCAGCTGTGGCGGAGTTACAGTATTTGTGCAACTGTACTGTTGATTTGGTCTAGATTTTGAGTCCGTTTATTTCCTAATAATAGCAGTGTCTCTCAGGCGTGACAATTACTTGATTCTCCCTGATGAGCAGCAGTCAGCCAGACAGCCAGACGCCTGCCCAGGTTTCTCTGAGAGGTTTCCTCCCAGTGAGTGTTTTTAGCGGATCAAAGAGGTGTGATTGCGGGGCTAGTGCTATCAGGTCTGAATGGCCCCATTATGGCATCCTTCTGTCGGTGTGAGCGAGTACTGAGAGGGCTGGGGAGAGAGGAGAGGCTGGTTGAATCAATGCCTCCTCCTCCTCCTCCTAAGAGCATGTGGGGATCAGTGACCTAGAGTTTGCTGAGATGGATGCCCATATTATTTCCTCTCCCTCCCTCCCTGGTGGGAGATGGAGTGACCCCCTCCTGTGACCATTTGTGAGAGGATCAAAGAGGCCTCGGCAATAGATGCTTTTCACAGGGCAAGCAGCAGCTCTGAGCAGTCAGCCAGTCAGCCTCAGTCAGCATGTCAGGGCAGGGTTATCTAACATGAAAATGATACCCAGGTGTATTTTTCCTTGATTAACGGCTAAGTAGTTTGCAGAGGCCAGAGCTGTGTCAATTTTAAAGAGCGCTTTCTCTGTGGCATGTCATGCAATTGAGGATGCCTGTCGCCAAGGAAACGGGTGGTGATTGAACAGGTGTCTTAATGCAGCCCCTGGAAGCCTTTAATCTTTCATCTCCCCCGTCTGCGTCTGAGCAATAAGGTCATGGGCTCCGAGGACAATGGGTTTTTAAACATGGCTCACTTGAACAGCCCTCCATTACCAGACTGGCTCAGTGCATGTTTCAATGTGTGACTGGCTGGCTGCCTGGCTGCCTAACTGGCTGGCTGATGTGGTTAATCCAATCGTCTTCCTTCTTCCGTGGAGATGTTGTGTCATACTTCCAAGTCGCGTCCTTAATCCTTAACACTCTCGCTGTGTATGTATGTCTGTCTGTGTGTTTATCAGTCTCCCTCCCTCTCTATTTGTCTCTGTCTGGGTTTTATTTCACCAAATAATACCTGAAAGATCAAACGGAAAATGTGTACAAAGTCTCTGAAAGTAGCTGGCAGTGTTTGTTTTGGCAGGTTTGAAGCGGATGGGAGGTGTAAAAGGGAGGGAAGGAAAATAGAGGCGGGTGAGTGCACGCGCGTGCTTGTGTCGGGCGTGTAAAGAGAGATGAAAAAGAGGAGACCCCCCCCCCCCCCCCCCCCACAGGGTTGTGCGTTATGTCCCGTTTGACTTTGATGCCAGTGTTATTGGGTTTGATTAAAAGGAGGACATGCAGGCACTGTGCCGGGGAGCAGGCTGCAGAGCACCACTTCTAAAGGAGAACCTGGAGAAAATACCACACCACACACCCGTCCTAATGAAAATAGAGCGTTATAGATGAAGAGCTCAATTATAACTGTCTCATGAAACAATCAGGAGAAGAATGGAAAGGGATTATACATTTTGAATCATGCACACGTTGTGGTTCACATGGACACAGTGTAGAGGGCACCCCGAATGCTAAACATGCGTGCCATGTCTTTGAATGTTAAATTAGTTTCTTCGTGGCACTGTTTTATCAGCTCTGCTCCTGCGTGAGCAATCACCTTGTTCTGTTCTGCCCAACTACAAGAGGAACAATTTGACATGAAGAATGCCGTTGAATCCTTATTTAGCTGCGGCGCCGTCTGTCTGTCCAGATGATATTTCTGTGTGTTTCCCCGTGCAGACGGACTGACAGACTGCATGGATCCCGACTGCTGCACTCAGAGTCTGTGCCTGACCAATCCACTGTGTCTGGGAGCAAGGGATCCACTGCAGATCATCCAGCAAAGTCAATCACCATCCCTGAAAGTCCAGTCATTCTATGACCGGGTCAAGCTACTGGTGGGGAGGGATGGCACCCACATCATCCCTGGAAACAACCCCTTCAACTCAAGGTAGTGTACCCATCTGTCCATTTCACTTTCTTGGATGGAATCAACTAGCTATGCCATAGATATCAGCATTTGTAAACTGGGTGGTTCGAGCCCTGAATTCTAATTGGCTGACAGCCGTAGTATATCAGACCGTGTACCACGGGTATGACGAAACATTTATTTTAACTGCTCTAATTACGTTCTTAACCAGTTTATACTTGCAATAAGGCACCTTGGGGGTTTGTGGTATATGGCCAATATACCATGGCTAAGGGCTGTAAGAATAGCCCTTAGCCATGGTATATTGACCATATACCACACTTATTGCTTAAATATATATGAGAGTTTCAAATATATCCAAAAGTGTATTTTTCTGTCACTAAGTAATTACCACTGACTTTGCCAGCAATTCATTGAGATTTTAGGATCACTTGCTGTTACATCATCTTCATGCCTTGGCAGTCAGTTAGGAAGCAACTGTATCTTCTTTCACCTCCTCTTGCAGCCTGGCATCGTTGATCAGAGGCCAGGTCCTGACCACGGACGGGACTCCCCTGGTAGGGGTCAACGTGACGTTTGTCAAGTACCCTCACTATGGTTACACCCTGACTCGACAGGACGGCACGTGAGTGACCGTTTGGGTTTTGAATATGACAATGACTACCATTTTTGTTCTTTTTTTTAAAATGATTAATGGATTTACTGTATGTCCCTTAGTTCCCCCATGAATTACAAACATCTTAGAGTGAATGGAGGACCATGTGGATCAATGTCTTTATAACACCCTGTCTTTGTTCCTCTGTAGATTTGACCTGGTGGCCAATGGGGGTGCGTCTCTGACCCTGCACTTCGAGCGAGCGCCGTTCTTGAGCCAAGAGCGCACAGTGTGGCTGCCCTGGAACCGGTTCTATGCCATGGACACGCTGGTACTGAAGACGGAGGAGAACACCATCCCAGCCTGTGACCTCAGTGGCTACGTCCACCCTGACCCCGTGGTGGTGGCCTCACCCCTCTCCTCCTTCTTCAGCTCCCATCCTGCAGAGAGGCACATCATCCCTGAGACTCAGGTACTTACTGTACATACAATCAGTAGCTCTCCCTCTGGCTCTCTTTGTCTGTTACTTTCTTCTCTGTCTCTCTGTCTCTCTCTGCTTACAACTTTCCACCTGAGAACAGGGATCAATCCCTGCTTCCAACCTTGCCACTGTTTCTAGTATTTGCCTGTCTCCCTATCTCATGTCATTACTGTCTGAATAAAGTATCAAACCACAATTTAAAATATATATATATATTAGCATGCTCTCTCTCTCTCTCTCTCTCTCTCTCTCTCCCTCCCTCTAGCTGTCTGTGTCTGTTACTTTCTTCTCTCTCTCTTCCACTAACTCCCTCTCTCCCTCCTCCTCCTAGGTGGTTCATGAGCAGCTAGAGATCCCAGGTACAGGTCTGAAGCTGTGCTACCTGAGCTCTCGTGCTTCGGGGTACCACGCCCTGCTGAAGGTGACCATGACTCAGACCCTGGTGCCCCTCTCCCTGGTCAAGGTGCACCTGATGGTGGCCGTGGAGGGACACCTCTTCCAGAAGTGGTTCCACGCCTCTCCTAACCTGGCCTACTCCTACATCTGGGACAAGACGGACGCCTACAGGCAGAGGGTCTATGGGCTGACCCAGGCTGCTGGTGAGTGGCAGTGTGAGATTCTGTAGTGTTTGGATTATGTTTTGTCGGTTATGTTAGATGTAACTGTGTAGCTCTATCTGTCAAGACACAGGACCGTGCCATCTATTACCGCAACAGGCTGGCAGAACTTCTGTTGTGTCTTCCTGACAAAAGAAAGCCACAACACAAGCGTTTAATTAAGTTGACACCTACACAGTAAGATACTGTGTGGTGCTGTGTAGGTGTGAACCATGCATTGACAGAAACACTGTGTGATCACACTGCATACGTTTCTCCCTACGCACACGTCTCATTAAATCTCACTCGCTTGATTAACATTCTCGTGGAAGCAGGCTAAACCTGCTGCGTTCGTCCACACGTATGTGTATTGCATTTGATTCCTGTGGTCATTGAGAGTACCGTACATTTAATGCATTCAATGACTGTACGTGCTACGTAGTGTGATGACGCCCTGTGTTACTTTGAGGTGGTGCTAAAGTGTGGATGGGGAAGGAAAAGGTTCTATTCTCTGTTTTTCTACAGTGTCAGTGGGGTTTGAGTATGAGACGTGTCCCAGTCTGATCCTATGGGAGAAGAGGACAGCGGTGCTGCAGGGTTACGAGCTGCTACCGTCCAACCTGGGGGGCTGGTCCTTGGACAAACACCACGCCCTCAACATTGCCAGTGGTACGACCTACAGCCTTTTAAAACGCACTTAGAACATTTTAGAACGAACCTCACTCACAGCAGGACAGATCATTTACACGTGTGTGTTATCTTTTGTCAGTGTTGAGAATTAAAAAATAAAAAAATTTAATGGTGTAGCTACATTAAATGGTCACTGAAACCAGACAACGTCTTGGAATGCATGAATGAATGTTCAACATCCAAGTAGTCGTGTCTTTTCTTGTCTCGCATCTGTATATCAATGCAGTGCCACTGTGGATCTCCTAAAACAGTGTTCTTTCGCCTCCATGTTTGACAGCACCCGGTTTCCACTGAAAACCAATGGAATAGTCCAGTGCCCGGGCAGTGACAAGCAGGGAGTCAATAAGATGAAAAACACTAATAGTAGACCTCTCTGACTCTCACACCTTCACACTCACTCAGTTTCTATAGCAACAGTTTGAACAGTATTATTGGATTACTTTATTGTTTTATTTTTAGGTACACAGGGAATTTAAAGTCTAAAATGATAAGTAAGTCAATATTAAGATAGAGGCTGATTAAAAAGTGACACTGGGTCTTTGTTCCCTAGCTCTCTTCACGGCGTAGATGTAAAGTTTAGGATCTAAAAGGATATTGTTTTGAATCGGAATGCCTCTACTGTTTCAGGGATCCTGCATAAGGGCAGTGGGGAGAACGTGTTTGTATCAGAGCAGCAGCCTCCAGTCATCAACAGCATCATGGGGAACGGGCGCAGGCGCAGTATCTCTTGCCCCAGCTGCAGTGGTCTGGCTGAAGGCAACAAGCTGCTGGCCCCCATGGCGCTGGCCTGTGGGGGGGACGGCAGCCTGTATGTGGGAGACCTCAACTTCGTCCGCCGGGTCTACCCCACTCTGAACACCACAGCCGTGCTGGAGCTCAGGTAGGTTGGCAGGCATGACGGATGAACAGAGGTTATCATTGGGGGAGGGGATGAGTAACATGATAGGTGGAAACTAACAGGGTTGTTTTCTTTTGTTTTTCTCCAGAAATAAAGACTTGAGGCATGGGTAAGTTATGTTTGTGTGTCCTCTAGGGCTGACCCCATTTAGTCGACTGGTCGATTGTTTGGTCGATAGGCTGTTGGTCAACCGAGATTTCTTTAGTCGAACAGCAGCAAACCATTTTTTTTTAAATGATGTCGTACAAGACACCTGTCTGAGTGGACTAATCTATTGTGGAGGCCGTGGGGATGACACAGTCCATCACTCTAAGACATGTGCTGCTGAAAATATATATGGTTGTATTAAGTAAGAACAATGGTGCAACACTAATAAAAATGATATTATTTTATAACAATTCTACGGCTTGGGTAGCGGTCGCTGTCCGCGGTTCTGAAATACATCACTGCGCTGTTGAATTGGTGCCTTTTCCTAGACCATGTTGCTATGTGAATAATAGCAAAGTTAACCAGCATATTGGTGTTGAGAACAATGGGCGGAGACAGCAGGGGAGTTAGGAGAGGAGAAAACAGCCCTTGCCTTAGTTGTCTAAGGCAAGAGGAAACCCCAACTTAATTAGGTCTATAATCAATAGCGTAACTGTTAAATGTGCCTGGCTTTATAAATCATCAATATATTGTACATTTTTACAGTGAATTCGGTAAGTATTCAGACCCCTTGACCTTTTCCACATTTAGTTACGTTACAGCCTTTATTCTAAAATTGATTGAAGAAACACATTTCCTCATCAGTCTACATCAGTCTCATCAGTCTAAAAATTGAGCTCAGGTGCATCCTGTTTCCATTGATCATCCTTGAGATGTTTCTACAACCTGATTGGAGTCTACCTGTGGGGAATTCAATTGACTGGACATGATTTGGAAATGTGATGCATGTCAGAGCAAAAACCAAGCCATGAGGTCGACGGAATTGTCCTTAGACCTCAAGAGAAAAGATTGTAGAGGCACAGAACTGGGGAAGGCTACCAACAAATTTCTGCAACATTGAAAGTCCCCAAAAATACAGTGGCCTCCATCATTCTTAAATGGAAGAAGTTAGGAACCACCAAGACTCTCCCTAGAGCTGGCTGCTTGGCCAAACTGAGCAATTGGGATTGAAGGGCCTTGGTCAGGGAGGTGACCAATTTACTTATGTAAATGTGATATTTCATTTTTTAATTTTTAACATTTCTCAACCTGTTTTTGCTTCGTCATTATGGGGTATTGTGTGTAGATTGATGAGTGGGAAAAAAACAATTTAATCAATTTTAGAATAAGGCTGCATTTTTTGCAAAGTAAAAAAAAAAACATGACATGTTTTTCAACAAAAGTTGACACCTACTCATTCCAGGGTTTTTCTTTCTTTTTACTATTTTCTACAATGTAGAATAATAGTGAAGACATTAAAACAATGCAATAACACATATGGAATCATGTAGTAACCAAAAGAGTGTTAAACAAATCAAAATATATTTTAAATTTGAGATTCTTCAACGTAGCCACCCTTTGCCTTGATAACAGCTTTGCACACTCTTTGCATACTCTCATCCAACTTCATGAGGTAGTCACCTCGAATGCATTTCAATTAACAGGTGTGCCTTGTTAAAAGTTATTTTGTGGAATTTCTTTCCTTCTTGATGCTTTTGAGCCAATCAGTTGTGTTGTGACAAGGTAGGGGTGTATACAGAAGATAGCCCTACTTGGTAAAAGACCAAGTCCATATTATGGCAAGAACAGCTCAAATAAGCAAAGAGAAACAACAGTCCATCATTACTTTAAGACATGAAGGTCAGCCAATCCGGAAAATTTCAACATTTCAAGAACTTTAAAAGTTTCCACTCGGGAGCCGCAGACGTCGTCTGCAGAGTGAAGAGAAAGCCGGTTGCTCTGTTCCACTTGTTAGCTGCTTTTTCTTCACTCTGCGGTCCAACTTATGTGTGTGCCTTATGTGTGTCTTTTGGTGACACCAAAGTGTCATCACATGTGGGAACTTCTTCAAGACTGTCGGAAATGCATTCCAGGTGACTACCTCATGAAGCTGGTTGAGAGAATGCCAAGAATGTGCAAAGCTGTCATCAAGGCAAAGGGTGGCTACTTTGAAGAATCTATAATATATTTTTATTTGTTTAACACTTTTTTGGTTACTACATGATTCCATATGTGTTAATCCATAGTGTTGATGTCTTCACTATTATTCTACAATCTAGAAAATAGTAAAAAATAAAGACAAACCCTTGAATGAGTAGGTGTGTCCAAACCTGGTACTGTAAGTACTCAGACCCTTTACTCAGTACTTTGTTGAAGCACTTTTGGTATCCTCCAGCTTGGTAACATTGCCTGACATATAGCTTTAGCAAAAGTGATGGTTACCTGTATGTCATCTCTCTTGTAATTCCTATAGTCTCAGTCCTTTGAGGGATTATCTATCTAGAATATTCTCTCATTTCCTATCTACCTAGGAACAACCCAACACACAAGTACTACCTAGCGGTGGACCCGCTGTCTGGGTCGGTCTTTCTCTCGGACACCAACTCTCGACAGATCTACCGCGTGCGCTCACTGACCGGCGGGCGGCAGTTGTTGGACAATGCCCAGGTGGTGGCTGGGACCGGCGAGCAGTGTGTCCCCTTCGATGAGGCCCGCTGTGGGGACGGGGGCAAGGCTGCGGAGGCCACACTCATGAGCCCTAGGGGTGAGTTCCAGGGGCATAGTGTATCAACTCTTACTGTGGAGGTGACAGTGACTGAAGCCTTTCCTTATTTTAGGGATGCTCTGCTCCACACATTCCATAGAAAATCAGATCCACACATCTAATTTCCATCAGGATTATTTAGTTATATCTGACTGTTACTTACAGTCTGTCACTTATACCCCCTTGTAGGAAACACTCATATTGTGTGAGTTTACACATGTTCACCTGCTATTCTTTTGGGGTCTTTAGCTGTCACTCAGTATCTATATAGTGGTGTCCTCAGGAGGGAGGGTGTATGTAAACGAGTGATTTGCAATCTGTTTGTTCAGAGCAGTGACCTGGAACAGAAACAGCGGGTCTTCTTGACACCAAACTGCCAGGCGGAGTGTTAACACTGTCACTTGGTGTCACAGCAGAGGTGACACTCTAACACAGAGACATTCTGATGTCAGGATGAGGTTACAACGCTGCAGAATGCCTGATGAGCCCAACTTTGACAGTGTTTTGACTGTTTGTGTTAGCAGCCCCAGATGTAAAGTAGAACTAGTTTTGATATGTCAGAATGTTATGATTTCTAACTCTGCCTCCATCTTTCTGTCTGTCAGGGATCGCGGTGGATAAGAACGGCCTAATGTACTTTGTTGACGCCACCATGATCCGTAGGGTGGACCAAAACGGCATCATCTCTACCGTGATCAAGACCAATGACCTCACAGCGGTCCGTCCACTCAGCTGTGACTCCAGCATGGACGTCAGTCAGGTGGGGAGAAAAACTGGGGGACAAAAAAATCGTCCTTTGGGGCAGGAAACCTGTGTAGTACTGAGGCTATATGTTTTTCTTAATAGCCAGGTGGGAAGAGAGTCTGCAGTCTAAATGATATCCCCATCTGTCCTATTTTCCCCCCTTGCCTTATGGCCAAATACGCTAAGCATGAGAGACTTTTCTTTAGAGGGATACATCTACTACTGTCCAACAAAGAGGGCTGCCTCTTTGCTGTCATCAATTGACAGTATTTATACCCACCTATCCAAGCTATCCTAGCTGTGCTCTCTTCTGAATAGTGTGTGAAAGAGAGGAATTTGCGTAAAGACTTGGAGATCTAAAGAGCACTGGGGAGTTCCAGTGGATTTGTGATTACTTATGTGTTGTGTAACTGTTCATCCAGGTGCGTCTGGAGTGGCCCACAGACCTGGCGGTGAACCCCACAGACAACTCCCTGTACGTGCTAGAGAACAACGTGATCCTCCGCATCACAGAGAACCACCAGGTCAGCATCATCGCTGGGAGGCCCATGCACTGCCAGGTCCCGGGCATCGACTACTCCTTGAGCAAGCTGGCCATCCACTCTGCCCTGGAGAGCGCCACGGCCATCGCCATCTCCCACACCGGTGTGCTCTACATCGCCGAGACGGACGAGAAGAAGATCAACCGCGTGCGGCAGGTCAGCGCCTCCGGAGAGACCTCTCTGCTGGCCGGCGCCACCTCCGAGTGCGACTGCAAGAACGACGTCAACTGCCAGTGCTTCTCTGGCGACGAGGGCTACGCCACGGACGCCGGGCTCAACGCCCCCACCTCGCTCGCCGTGTCTCCCGACGGCACGCTGTTCATCGCTGACCTCAACAACATCCGTGTGAGGGCAGTGCGGCGCGACAGGCCCGTGGCCACGCCAGTGGGGCTATATGAGGTGGGGTCACCCCGGGAGCAGGAGCTGTATGTGTTCAGTAGAGATGGGCTCCACAGACAGACAGTCAGTCTGATCACCGGGGAACCTCTCTATAACTTCACCTACGGGCCGGACATGGAGCTGGCTGCTGTTGCTGATAACTGTAACAACACCCTGAGGGTGAGGAGAGACGGATCTGGCCAGCTGAGGCTGGTGCTGTTGCCTGAGAACCAGGTGGTCACCCTGGGGTTGGACCCTGCCGGTGGCCTGCGCTCCGTATCTGCCCTCAACCAGGAGGTGGCGCTGATGAGCTATGCTGCGAACACGGGCCTGCTGTCCTCCAAGGCTGATGAGACTGGATGGACCAACTTTTATGAGTATGTGGGAATTAACTAGTGTATGTGTGACTGTAAATTAGCCTAACGTATTCAGTGGTATAGCTCACAGTGCAGTGTATTAATATTAGGTGAAGAAAAGGAGCAATAGCCATTTATTGGTGTGGAAGTAATGCATTAGTCAGAGAGAAAAAGAAGTCTGGATTCCGTCAGGCCACTCGGGAGTCAAATCAACAGTATGTGTCATGTCACATTGTCACCGTCTGGTGTCTGACCCTGGTACTGCTCTGAGTGCTAGACGACATCTGTTGGTCTCACGTTTGACAAACATTCCAGCACATGTAGGATTTTTCCTCCATGGCCCCTCGACTCAGCTCCATCCTACTCTTCCCATGCAGGTATGATGGTGAGGGGCGTCTGACTAACGTCACCTACCCCACGGGAGTGGTGACCAGCCTGCACCGGGAGATAGACCAGTCAATCAACATCGACATGGAGAGCTCCAACAGGGATGATGATGTCACCGTCATCACCAACCTGTCCTCTGCGGAGGCGTCCTACACTGTGGTGCAAGGTAGCAAACATGTCACCTAAAAGCATCCTTCTCATATTTAAACTACAGTACTATAATCCCCAACCCAGCTCGCTCTCTCTGTCTCCCCAACTCCAACACCCTAGGGTACCTGACACTTGTTACAGTCCTATGACAAATGCGATTAAGGTGGAAATTCATTACCTAGGACACAGTAAATCTTCATCTGTGTCTGTGGGCGCCATAGGAGGTGGCTGCTGCCCAACAAGAAGGCCCCTGATCCCAGAGCTTATTTCAGCTGTTTAACAGTGTGGAGGAAAGAGCAGGAGAGAGTATAGATTTCCCTACTGACCCATGGGGGTGTGACAGAAAATAAATGCAATCTCATCTGTACGTCTGGAAACTACTGGAGCCGCGAGAATAAGAATTGAAGAGATTTATATGAAAGTGTGCCCTGGGGGGCTCATAAAAGAGGGAAAGCGACTTGGCTACCTTAAACTGCACACTTTATTTCAATCTAATGCGAGAGTTCTGACTGAAATGGACTCTACAAAGTAAATCTGTCTATAAAGGCTTCCAAAGTTTGCTTCTACTGTTTCAGGGAGATAAATTGAGTTTGAAAGCCGTTAAAAGCTGGTTTTGAGTACTCTCGTCTGGTTAGACGTGTTCGGGAAGTTTCCTTCGCATTAAACTCCATGGATTATTTTGCTTCCAGGTACCTTTCCTCCTCAAATGTAGTACATGATCTCATTACTGCATGTAAATGGAATAAAAATCTCGTGTTCTGCATTTTGCTGAAAGACTAAAAACCCTCTCATCTTTGGTCATGTCATTATGAGAGAGGATACTTGTTATTGTCTGGTAGAAAAGTACACAGATCCAGCCCCAGAGACTGCATTTCCCCTAATGCAGAGCATTCAATCAGATCAAATGTAATGTCTTCTCTGTAATAAAACGTGCCCTCAGTTTCTCACTTCTAATCCAACGTGTGTGTGTGTGTGTGTGTGTGTGTGTGTGTGTGTGTGTGTGTGTGTGTGTGTGTGTGTGTGTGTGTGTGTGTGTGTGTGTGTGTGTGTGTGTGTGTGTGTGTGTGTGTGTGTGTGTGTGTGTGTGTGTGTGTCTGTTTGTGTGTGTGTGTCTGTTTGTGTGTGTGTGTCTGTTTGTGTGTGTGTGCCTGTTTGTGTGTGTGTGCCTGTTTGTGTGTGCCTGTTTGTGTGTGTGCCTGTGTCTGCTGCTCCCCCTGCAGACCAAGTACGGAACAACTACCAGTTCTGTTACAATGGTACTCTAAGAGTATCGTATGCCAATGGCATGGGCCTCAGCTTCCACACAGAGCCCCATATCCTAGCCGGCTCAGTCAGCCCTACCATTGGTCAGCGCAACATCAGTCTTCCCACTGACAGCGGGCTGAACTCTATCGAGTGGAGGATGAGGAAGGAACTCATCAAGAGCAAAGTGACCGTCTATGGCAGGAAGCTGAGAGTAAGCTGGACACAATGCACTTAAAGTGCTCAGTCTCTAATGTCAATCCATTTCTGGAGGTTTTTTAATCAATGCAGCTTGCTCTCTGTCAAACTGAAGTCCCTCTCTATCACTGAGAAGGAAAATAGAGCTACAATATAGGATTTGTAGAGTAATGTTGTGTTTAACTATATATGATACACAGCCAGCTCTGAGCAAAAGAGAGAAAATGTAGTTTTTCACCCATAAAAACATTTGATTTTATCAGAATGCAGATGATAATACAGGCTTAGGATGTCTTCCTCTCATGTTTCATGTACAGTCAGGTGCCAATCATTTTTGACCTAGCTATACCTATGACTAATAAAATGTCCTCCCTCACACTCTGCACAGGCCCATGGCAGGAACCTCCTCTCCATTGATTTTGACCGCAACACTCGCACAGAGAAGATCTATGACGACCACCGTAAGTTCACACTGAGGATCATGTATGACCAGCAGGGCCGTCCAGCCACCTGGCTTCCCAGCAGCAGCCTGGCTGTGGTCAACGTGTCCTACTCCCCCACCGGACGCCTAGTGGGCCTGCAGAGAGGCAGCATGAGCCAGAGGAGTGAGTTTGACACTTTCGGACGCATCCTCTCACGCACCTTTGTGGACGGCAAGGTGTGGAGCTTCAGCTATCTGGACAGGGTGAGGCATTCTGATACACTACTGGATGTGACGGTCTGTCTGCCTGCCTGTCTGCCTGCCTGTCTGTCTGCCTGTCTGTCTGCCTGTCTGTCTGCCTGCCTGTCTGTCTGCCTGTCTGTCTGCCTGGCGTGCGTGCTGTAAGCTGCAAGGGAACAGCGTTTTTACTCTTGCCTGTCCCTGAGTTTTTTTTTTTTGTGAGAAGTTTTTCAAGGTCTCTGTTATTGTGGATGTACAATAGAGAATACAAATGGATGTACCTTTTTTTGTTTTCTCTATCTTCCTTCCCCAGTCCATGGTGCTGCACCTCCAGCAGAGTCAAAGGCAGTATGTGTTTGAGTTTGACACCTCGGGGCGTATCATCTCTGTCACCATGCCCAGCATGGCCAGACACACCATGTCCACCCACGTGTCCATCGGCTACATCCGCAACATCTACAACCCTCCCGAGAGCAACGCCACAGTCATCCACGACTTCAGCGAAGACGGGCGACCCCGCGCCACCTTTTACCTAGGCACAGGTCGACGCATCATCTATAAGTATGGCAAGCTGGCCAAGCTGTCTGAGGTTCTGTACGACGGCACAGCTGTGACGTTCGGCTACGACGAGACAGCCGGAGTGTTGAAGATGGTTAACCTGCAGAGTGGGGGATTCTCCTGCACCATCCGCTACCGTAAAGTTGGCCCCCTAGTGGACAAACAGATGTACCGCTTCTCTGAGGAGGGCATGGTTAACGCCCGTTTTGATTACACCTACCACGACAACAGCTTCCGTGTGGCCAGCATCAAGCCTGTGATCGGCGAGACGCCCCTGCCCGTGGACCTCTACCGCTACGATGAGATCTCAGGCAAGGTGGAGCACTTTGGCAAGTTTGGCATTATCTACTATGACGTCAACCAGATAATCACCACGGCAGTGATGACCCTCAGCAAGCACTTTGACGCCCACGGCCGCATCAAAGAGGTGCAGTACGAGATCTTCCGCTCGCTCATGTACTGGATGACGGTACAGTATGACAGCATGGGCCGGGTCATCAAGAGAGAGCTGAAGATCGGGCCATATGCTAACACGACACAGTACCGCTATGAATATGACGGTGACGGCCAGCTTGTCGGGGTCAAAGTCAACGACTGGTCCACCTGGCGTTACAGCTACGACCTGAACGGCAACTTGCACCTGCTGAACCCTGGGAACAGCGCGCGCCTGCTACCGCTGCGCTACGACCTGCGCGACCGCATCACCCGCCTGGGCGACATGCAGTACCGCGTGGATGAGGACGGCGTCCTGGGCCAGCGCGGCGCTGACGTCTTCCTCTACAACTCCAACGGGCTGCTGGAGCAGGCGTACAGCCGTACGCCCAGGGGGTGGAGCGTGCGTTACCGCTACGATGGCCTGGGCCGCCGCATCTCCAGGAAGACCAATGAGGGAGAGCACCTGCAGTTCTTCTACGCAGATCTCAACTACCCCGGCAGGATAACCCACGTGTACAACCACTCTGGAGGGGAGATCACCTCTTTCTACTACGACCTGCAGGGCCATCTGTTTGCCATGGAGGTGACCGGCGGAGAGGAGTATTACATCGCCTCGGACAACACGGGCACGCCGCTCGCCGTGTTCAGCAGCAACGGACAGATGGTCAAGCAGCTCCAGTACACTGCCTACGGGGAGGTGTACCACGACTCCAACCCTGACTTCAACATGGCGGTGGGCTTCCACGGAGGGCTCTACGACCCCCTCACTAAGCTGGTGCACTTTGGCCAGAGAGACTACGACGTGCTGGCAGGCAGATGGACTGCTCCAGACCATAAACTCCTACCTAAGATTGGCAAGGAGCCATCCCCGTTCAATCTGTACATGTTCAAGAACAACAACCCACTCAGTGACATGATCGACGTCAAGAGCTATGTGACAGGTGAGGATGATTTGAGTTTGCTTTTTCTTATGCAAAAAGATCCATCAAGTGAGCTAAGTATGTTGTTATGACATCTTGACATGTTCTAATTCATTAATACTGTAGATGTGAAGAGCTGGCTGGTGATGTTCGGTTTCCAGCTCAGTAACATCATACCAGGCTTCCCCAGACACCCCATGTATTTTGTTGAGCCGCCTTATGAACTACTAGCAAGCCAGGACTGTGAGACTGCTCAGGTGAGTGATGTAGCAAATACATATATATTTGAGCTACTGATTACTGAGACTACACAGGCAAATCTCCATGTTTTTTATGTTTATTAATTTAAACAAAATAATCAAGTGACTGGCTGACCCTCTGCTCTGTCTCCAGCTGATCACAGGGGTGCAGCATGCAGCGGAGCGCTATAACCAGGCCTTCATGGCCCTGGAGGGGAGGTTGCTCAACAAGGAGCACCGGGCCAAACGGGACAAGCCTGGGTACTGGTTCGGCACCAAAATCCCCATCGTGGGCCGGGGCATGATGCTAGCCATCAAGGAGGGCCATGTGGTGACGGGAGTGTCCGGCCTGGCCAGCGAGGACAGCCGTAAGGTGGCCCAAGTCCTGAACAACGCCATCTATCTGGAGGGAACCCACTACACCGTAGACGGGAAGGACTGCCACTTCTTTGTGAAGCTGGGCCTGGCTGACAGCGACCTGCTGTCTCTAGGACTGAGCAGCGGGAGGAAAGCCCTGGAGAATGGCGTCAACGTGACCGTAAGCGGCCGCTCTCGTCGGGGCGTCACCGTGGAGATCCACACGGTAGCGTTGTCCCTGAGTGTACGTTACGGCCTGGCGGCTGACGTGCTGGAGAAGGAACGGGGTCGCCTGCTGGAGCAGGCCCACCAGAGGGCCCTGTCGGGGGCCTGGATGAGGGAGCAGCAGTGTCTGAGAGAAAGCAGAGAGGGTGGGAGGCTGTGGGCAGAGGGAGAGAGGCAGCAGCTCCTAGCAGCAGGGAAGGTGCCAGGTTACGATGGGTACTATGTGCTGCCTGTGGAGCAGTACCCAGAACTGGCAGACAGCAGCAGCAACATCCAGTTCCTCAGACAGAAGGAGATGGGCAAGAGGTAACAGAGTACAATACAACACAGCCCCTCTGACACTTCATCTCCTAGGGAGAGTAAACATGGGGTTTCCCTGGCAGTGCTGCACGGGCATCTGAGAGGACACAATCTCACAAAACAGATGTCTTGCTGAAGGCAAAAACAACGCCTGAATGAGTTCAGACTATGAATTAAAAAAGCACCCTTAACTACTGATGATATGAACTGTACAGACTTTTTTATGTGGAAAAAAATTTAAATTATTTTTCACTCTTTTTTGAGGGATTGGTATTGATGCCAGTGAGGTTAACTGCTATTCCAACAGCTTATCAGACGTATCTGACCCAACGCAGACAATGACAACACAGTCGAGGCTTTTATTTCTAATGGCTGGCTAAACAACTCTTGAACTGTCTCAGGCCACCATCTGAAGAACATAGAGCCATCACTTGCCAACATCATCATAACCATGAGCAATGTTTAAGGACGCTCAATTGTTCTTCATTCAGAGTACATAGTAAAATATGGTTTAATTTAACGACAACAGAGATTGAGGATATGACATATATGTAGATTTGTATGTTCCTGTGCTGTAGACTTTGAAACAAGACATTCACTTGGGCACTCCTGTTGACTTATCCAAGATAACTCTCTCACAATTTCAAGAAAAATACAAATGGAATCACAGGATAGTCGTTTTTTTCTTGCTCTTTTTGTTTGCACTATATGACAATCATGAAGAATTTGTATTGAGGATGAAATACATGTCTTTTAAAATATATATATATATATATATATATTAAAGTTTTCTCAATACATATTTGAATTTGCAGCCCAAGACATGCTACAGATAAAATATGGTAACACTTGATAGCCAGCATCATAACACGTCATTACACGGTCAGAACCATGTCATAACATCTGACATAACCTGTTATAATATGGTCATAACACTGTCATGACACATATATTTAGACCTGTTGTGACATAAGGTGTATTATTTTATGGCTGGTTATGACACCTACATAAGTGTCAAAACCCACCAAACCTACCACACAAGGCAAAACATTCCATTACACCATAGCCTATGTGTCAACAGTATGCTTGTTATATATATATATATTTTTGTTTTAATTGACCATACTAAATTATCATTGTAATTGCGCACACGTTGATGTCAGACATGCACCTACGCTAGTGCTCTGTTGCTGATGACTGGGATGAATGCAGGAGCAGGACAAGACACGTGACAGTGTTATGACCATAAAATGACAGGTTATGACAAGTTATGTCAGTTGTTATGACCGTGTCATAATGTGTTATGACACTGGGTGTCAAGTAAAGGTCTACCTAAATGATGGTGTATGTTGTGTTTTTATATTGTTTACTTTTTTTTGTCTTTACAACTGTGAAACATGTTTCCCTATACATTACCAAGTTAAATGTGTACATTCACATTCATTCAGCAACAGAGATCCATGTCCTGAAAGCTGTCTAATTTGTAAATTTCTCAAAGGTGGTTTAACTATAGTTCTGTGAAGATCCATAGAAAAGGGGTTTACATACTGATCTTTGACTGATTTGATTGCCAAAACTCAAACATCCCCTGGAGATTTTAATTCATTTTTTACCTAGTGGTTTCTCTGTAACCAACCATATATGTAAAAAGTATCTTTTCACTGTGAAGAACCACAGTACGGATGTCAATATGTACATGAATAGGTATCATGAAACATTCTTTACACTAGACGAGGATTATGTGGAAGGTTTATCAGAATAAACGTGTTTTTTTCATGTTGCATGAAGTTCTTTTTCCACTTTCAGCAAGCAGCTGTGGATCGACGTGCTTTCCTGAGGGTCATTTGGGAGACTTAACTACCTACCCTCAACTTCCATTGAGCACTTACAGTATTTTTGTCATTAGTGTAAATTAGCAAATTGTGAATAAATCAAAGCAATTTAATCTGTCAAATACTGATTGACAGGTCAAATTGGCTTCCTTTGTACTACTGAGGTAAATGTATATTAAAGGCAGGTATTGTATCATTCAAATTGAGATCATTGGAGGCAAACCTCTTCCTGTCAGCTGCAGTGGGTTCTCATGGCTCCCAGGTTATTTTTACCATTTTAATTAGCACCTGCCAGAAGCATCTTTGACCCCCGGCACTAACGTATATGAAAGACTGGAATACTGCAGTGAAGTGTGAGGTTGGGACTCCAAGCTAACAAGCAGATTTAATCATTAACATCTCCATTGACATACAGTAGGACTGAGCCCCCTCCATACCTTTATAGAACAGCGGTAAGCAGAGATACTCAGCAGTCCGGACTGTTCTGAACGAGTTGCAGCTATTTTCACACATGCAAATCAAACTCACTGCACCCTGTCCAAAGCCCTGTTTATACCCTGGTGCGATGTGTCCTGATCTTGTTCACATTCTGATTGGGCCCACATTTTTAGACAGGTGTAGATTATTAAAATAACTGATGGTGATCAGAATGTGGACAAGATCAGTACACGTGTTAGCACCAGGTATAAACAGGGCTTAAATCTTGACCTTTCAGAAATAGAATCAGAGACCTCCCTGGCCCCACACTCAACCCACATGAGAGCTTTAAGCCAGAGGGGTGAGGAGCACTGCCCAAAATAAATTGTGCAAATATAGTCACCTGACTAAGACACACAGCTAAAATGTGCATATTTAAATGTGAATAGCTCTGGCTGTAAACCATTGGAGGCTGCTGATGGGAGGACGGCTCTTAATAATGTCTGGAACGGAATGAATGGAATAGTATCAAACACTTGGAAACTAATTTCAAGAGTTACAGTTCAAATAAGGAAATCAGTCAATTGAAATAAATTCATTAGGCCTTAATCTATGGATTTCACATGACTGGGCAAGGGCGCACTGGGGATCCAGGCCCAGCCAATCAGAATGAGTTTTTCCCCACAAAAGTGCTTTATTACAGACCGAAATACTCAGTTTCATCAGCTGTCTGGGTGGCTGGTCTCAGATGATCCTGCAGGTGAAGAAACCAGATGTGGAGGTCCTGGGCTGCAGTGATTACACGTGGTTGGTCTGTGGTTGTGAGGCCAGTCGGACATACTGCCAAATTCTCTAAAACAATGTTGGTTTACGGTAGAGAAATTAAACAGCTCTGGTTGACAAAACTTGAGACATCTGTGGCATTGTGTTGTGTGACAAAACTGTACATTTTAGAGTGGCCTTTTATTGTCCCCAGCACAAGGTGCAGCTGTGTAATGATCAGGCTGTTTAATCATCTTCTTGATATGCCACAACTGTCAGGTGGTGTTATCTTGGCCAGGATATAAACACATTTGTGGACAAAATTTGAGAAATAAGCTTTTCTGGGATATTTTATTTCAGCTCATGAAACATGGGACCAAAACTTTACATGTTGCGTTTATATTTTTGTTCAGTCTAGTTTTCTTTACCATGAAAAGCAAATATTTAAAGGTGGGGATGAAAGATAAAAGTAAGTTTCCAACATCTCTAATATGAAAAAAACAAAAAATAGAATTAAATATAAACGGTTAATTATTTAGACCGATTATCAACATTGTTTTCGGCGAAGATGTGTCAATATTTATATATTTTTAAAGTTAGCTTTAGTACTTTGAGTGTTCAGGCTAGGTTTTTAGTTGCCGTATGATGTACAAAGTCACGTATGCAACAATTTAGCGGGCATAATAAAGTTACAACAAATAAGACAAAGAGACAGGAAGTAAAAGATCAGTTAACTTCCTGACGGTTTTACACCGTGGAAGATTTCTCTGGGGAGGACATGGTGAGGTAACAATGAGGTCTCGTCTCGCCAGGTTCAGGGATCAGGTCATCATGTCCCACAAACAGCAGCAGCAAAGGGCCGTCCAACAGGCCGTGAGACAGGCGTGCTCCCCTCCGCCTCCGCCATCTCGACTCCTGTCCTCCACCACATACACTGATAGAGACGAAGACAAAGATAAGTTATTCAGTGCTGTATTCCCAGTCCCTCTTATCTACTACACACATCACGGGAGGTTGGTGGCACCTTAATTGGGGAGGACGGGCTCGTGGTAATGACTGGAGCGGAATCGGTGGAAAGGTATTAAATACATCAAACCCATTCCATTAATTCCATTCCAGCCATTATTATGAGCCTTCCTCCCCTCAGCAGCCTCCACTGACACACATGCATGTTCATAATATTGGAAAAACAAAAAGCTTGTATCCATTATTTAGACACATATACTAGTAATTGGCCAGAGCTAGGCCACTCCATGTTACGACACTCGTTAGCTATCAGGCATTAATTCGCATTACTAGTAATGTCAATGTGTGTTAATGGGAATGAGGGCAGATTCACAAAACCTCACTTCCGGCAAGAGCAAGATGGGTTTAGACTGGGAGCTGGAATTGGATGCCCCTGGGGTCTGATCAGACTCTCACTGAGTGGAACTCCATTGATTATAGGGGTGACCACTGTCAGAAGCAGGGACCGAAGGAAAGTGGATCAAGCAAGCAGTTCTGCCATTAGTGTCATGACTCTTCAATGGTTAGCGAGGTTAAGTTGAATTTCATTCCTATGAGCGTTCAAATCCATTTAATCACTTTGGCCTCGTCACAGAGCCAGAGATTGCCTGGCCCAGACTGTCTCCATACTGGGAAAATTATATATTAGTGTTCATTGAGTTGTACTGGCCTACTCTACAAATATCACTGACAATTCTGCACCTCAACTAGTCATCAAGAATCCTTTCTATAAAATGGTAAAATAGTTGATTTATGCATATACTGTATGTACAGGCAGTGGTTAAGTTGTGCCTCAGCTTCACAGAACCTGGCTCCTGCACCTTGGGTCAAAGACAGGGTTTTTCTGCATGGAAAAGTATTGGGCAGGCTGCCTAATATTTATTTTATGGGCCACCAAAATCCAAACATTCAAAAAAAGACTAGAAATGAGTTCATATTTTTCAGGATGGAAAAACTTTTCAGTGTAAACTTAAACTAAAATAAAAATATACACGGAGTATACCAAACATTAGGAACACCTTCCTAATATTGAGATGCACCCCCATTTTCCCTCAGAACAGGCTCAATTCGTTGGGGCATGGACTCTACAAGGTGTCGAAAGCCTGTTGACTCCAATGCTTCCAACAGTTGTGTCAAATTGGCTGGATGTCCTTTGGGTGGTGAACCATTCTTGATACACAGGGGAAACTGTTGAGAATGAAAAACCCAGCAGCGTTGCAGTTCTTGGCACAAACCAGTGCGTCTGGCACCTACTACCATATCATGTTGAAAGGCTCTTACAATTCATCCTCTGAACAGTACAGTCGTGGGCAAAAGTTTTGAGAATGACACAAATATTAATTTTCACAAAGTTTGCTGCTTCAGTGTCTTTAGATATTTTTGTCAGATGTTACTATGGAATACTGAAGTATAATTACAAGCATTTCATAAGTGTCAAAGGCTTTTATTGACAATTACATGAAGTTGATGCAAAGAGTCAATATTTGCAGTGTTGACCCTTCTTTTTCAAGACTTCTGCAATCCGCCCTGGCATGCTGACAATTAACTTCTGGGCCACACTGATGGCTGCCCATTCCTGCATAATCAATGCTTGGAGTTTGTCAGAATTTGTTGGTTTTTGATTGTCCACCTACCTCAAGTTCTCAATGGGATTAAGGTCTGGGGAGTTTCCTGGCCATGGACCCAAAATATCGATGTTTTGTTCCCCGAGCCACTTAGTTATCCCTTTTGCCTTATGGCAAGGTGGGGGCTGTGTTTCTGGACCTAAGGAAGGCTTTTGATACTGTTAACCATGAGATTCTCATCACAAAATTGTCCAAGTTCAACTTTTCCCCTGATGCCTTGAGATGGTTGAAATCATACCTTGAAGGCAGAACTCAGTGTGTCAGAGTGAGCAATGAGCTGTCGCCCACTCGTAGCTATGATGTGGGCGTGCCCCAAGGGTCAATACTGGGGCCCCTCCTGTTCAGCCTGTACATTAATGATCTGCCTTCTGTCTGTACTGGGTCTGAAGTTCAAATGTATGCAGATGATACAGTGATATATGTGCATGCAAAGAGCAAACAACAAGCTGCACAAGAACTCACTACTGTAATGGTCCAGGTTACAAAGTGGCTCAGTGACTCGTGTTTGCATCTCAATGTGAAAAAAACTGTTTGCATGTTCTTCACAAAGAGGGCAACAGATGCTACTGAGCCAGATGTCTATGTGTCAGGGGAGAAGCTCCAGGTGGTATCCGATTTTAAGTACCTTGGCATCATACTTGATTCCAACCTCTCTTTTAAAAAGCATGTGAAAAAAGTAATTCAAATAACCAAATTCAACCTAGCTAATTTCCGATTTATACGAAATTGTTTGACTACAGAGGTAGCAAAACTGTACTTCGAAACTATGATACTCCCCCACTTAACATACTGCTTGACTAGTTGGGCCCAAGCTTGCTGTACAACATTAAAACCTATTCAGTCTGTCTACAAACAGGCTCTCAAAGTGCTTGATAGGAAGCCCAATAGCCATCATCATTGTCACATTCTTAGAAAGCATGAGCTCTTGAGTTGGGAAAATCTTGTGCAATACACCGACGCATGTCTTGTATTCAAGATCCTTAATGGCCTGGCTCCCCCTCCACTCAATATTTTTGTTAAACAGAAAACCCAGACATATGGCAGCAGATCCACAAGGTCTGCCATGAGAGGTGACTGTATAGTTCCCCTAAGGAAAAGCACCTTTAGTAAATCTGCATTCTCTGTGAGAGCTTCCCATGTCTGGAATACACTGCCATCAGACACACATAACTGCACCACATATCACACTTTCACAAAATGCTTGAAGACATGGCTAAAGGTCAATCAGATGTGTGAACATGGTCCCTAGCTGTGTGTTGCCGCTTTCCATGTTGTCTGTTGTCTGTAGCTTGTGAGGTGTGGAAACACTTTGTTGCTTTTATGAATTTTGTCTTGCTGCTTTTTGTTTTATGTTGCTCTGTCTGTATGCTACGTCTTGCTTGTCCTATGTTGCTCTGTATGCTATGTCTTGCTTGTCCTATGTTGCTATGTCTTGCTTGTTCTATGCTGCTATTGTCTATATTGTAATTGTTTTTAATAACCTGCCCAGGGACTGCGGTTGAAAATTAGCCGGCTGGCTAAAACCGGCACTTTTACTGAAACGTTGATTAATGTGCACTGTCCCTGTAAAAAATAAAAATAAACTCAAACTCAAGGTGCTCCATCATGCTGGAAAATGCATTGTTCCGTCACCAAACTGTTCCTGGATGGTTGGGAGAAGTTGCTCTCGGAGGATGTGATGGTACCATTCTTTATTCATGGCTGTGTTCTTAGGCAAAATTGTGAGTGAGCCCACTCCCTTGGCTGAGAAGCAACCCCACACATGAATGGTCTCAGGATGCTTTACTGTTGGCATGACACAGGACTATGGTAGCCCTCACCTTGTCTTCTCCAGACAAGCTTTTTCCGGATGCCCCAAACAATCGGAAAGGGGATTCATCCGAGAAAATGACTTTACCCCCAGTCCTCAGCAGTCCAATCCCTGTACCTTTTGCAGAATATCAGTCTGTCCCTGATGTTTTTCCTGGAGAGAAGTGGCTTCTTTGCTGCCCTTCTTGACACCAGGCCATCCTCCAAAAGTCTTCGCCTCACTGTGCGTGCAGATGCACTCACACCTGCCTGCTGCCATTCCTGAGCAAGCTATGTACTGGTGGTGCCCCAATCACGCAGCTGAATCAACTTTAGGAGATGGTCTTGGCGCTTGCTGGACTTTCTTGGGCGCCCTGAAGCCTTCTTCACAACAATTGAACCGCTCTCCTTGAAGTTCTTGATGATCCGATAAATGGTTGATTTAGGTGCAATCTTACTGGCAGCAATATCCTTGCCTGTGAAGCTCTTTTTGTGCAAAGCAATGATGACGGCACGTGTTTCCTTGCAGGTAACCATGGTTGACAGAGAAAGAACAATGATTCCAAGCACCACCCTCCTTTTGAAGCTTCCAGTTATTCGAACTCAATCGGCATGACAAATTGATCTCCAGCCTTCCTCACACCTGTGTTAACGAGAGAATCACTGACATGATGTCAGCTGGTCCTTTTGTGGCAGGGCTGAAATGCAGTGGAAATGTTTTTGGGGGATTCAGTTCATTTGCATGGCAAGAAGGGACTTTGCAATTAATTGCAATTCATCTGATCACTCTTCATAACATTCTGGAGTATATGCAAATTGCCATCATACAAACTGAGGCCGCAGACTTTGTGAAACATTCTCAAAACTTTTGGCCATGACTGTACACACACACACAATCCATGTCTTGATTGTCTTTTAAGGCTTAAAAATCATTATTTAACCTGGCTCCTCCCCTTCTGATTAACAAGTGACATCAATAAGGGAGCATAGCTTTCACCTGAATTCACCTGGTCTGTCTCTGTCATGGAAAGACCAGGTGTTCCTAATGTTTTGTACACTCAGTGTAAAGTATGTAGAGAAGATTATGAGCCTATATACCTTTTTATGACCAAAATCACCAAATTTACTAACAATCACCAAAATAAAAGCTAGACAGTCTAACATTTCCAAACATTATGCATTCAGGTTAATTTTTGTCATGGTATGGGGCCCTTATTTTTGTCATGGTACGGGGTCCTTATTTTTGTCATGGTATGGGCCCCGGGAGCTGATGACTTGGACGTCGATTAAGTCAGCTCCCACACCAATCTGATTCAGAGGGGTTGGGTTAAATGCGGAAGAAACATTTGGTTGAATGCATTCAGTTGTGCAATTGACGAGGTATCCCCTTTCTCTTTATTGATTTTGTTATCATGTTTGAGTCACTCAGATAGCATAAATCATGGCAAAATGTGTAAAATGTAAGGAAATTACACTACATGACCAAATGTATGTGGACACCTGCTCGTCGAACATCTCATTCCAAAATCATGGGCATTAACATAGAGTTGGTCCCCCCATTGATGCTACAACAGCCTCCACTCTTCTGGGAAGGCTTTCCACTAGATATTGGAACATTGCTGAGGGGACTTGCTTCCATTCAGCCACAAGAGCATTAGTGAGGTCGGGCACTGATGTTGAGCGATTAAGCTTAGCTCGCAGTCAGCTTTCCAAATCATCCCAAAGGTGTTCGATGGAGTTGAGGTCAGGTCTCTTTGCAGCCAAGTCAAGTTCTTCCACACTGATCTTGACAAACCATTTCTGTATGGACCTCGCTTTGTGCATGGGGGCATTGTCTTGCTGAAACAGGAAAGAGCCTTCCCCAAACTGTCCCCAAAAGTTGAAAGCACAGAATTGTCTAGAATGTCATTGTATGCTGTAATGATTAAGATTTGCCTTCACTTGAACTAAGGAGCCTGAACCATGAAAAACAGCCCCAGACCATTGTTACTCCTCCACTACAATTTACATTTGACCAGATAGCGTTTTCCTGGCATCCGTCAAACCCAGATTTGTTTATCGGACTGCCAGATGATGAAGCGTGATTCACCACTCCAGAGAACTGCTCCAGAGTCCAATGGTGGCAACCTTTACACAACTCCAGCCGACGCTTGGCATTGCACATGGTGATCTTAGGCTTGTGTGTAGCTGCTCGGCCATGGAAACCCACTTCATGAAGCTCCTGACAAACAGTTATTGTGCTGACGTTGCTTCCAGAGGCAGTTTGGATGTCGGTAGTGAGTGTTGCAACCAAGGACAGACAATTTTTAAGCGCTTCAGCACTTGCCGGTCCCGTTCTGTGAGCTTGTGTGGCCTACCACTTCACAGATGAGTCATTGTTGCTCACTTCACAATAACAGTTGACCGGGGCAGCTCTAGCAGGGAAGAAATTTGACAAACTGACTTGTTGGAAAGGTGGCATCCTATGACGGTGTCACATTGAAAGTCTCTGAGCTCTTCAGTAAGGCCATTCTACTGCCAATGTTTGTCTATGGAGATTGCATGGCTGTGTGCTCGATTTTATACACCGGTCAGCAACGGGTGTGGCTGAAATAGCCGAATCCACTAATTTGAAGTGTCCACATACATATATATACATACATACATATTTGTAAATATAATGTTGGTTTAAAACTTCAAATGTTCTCTCAGCCCCATGGCAAGCTGTGTGGAATTACAGGAAATTAGCTTTAAAACTGTACTTTAAAAAAATCTCAGACCCCATTATAAAATGTATAGAATTGCAGGAAATTAGCTTTACAACAGCAATATTTTGTCACTGGGGCCAACAAGAGGGCCTCAAACATTTTTGGTTGGCGGTGACGCCATTGGCCACGCCCACTGTCACACCCACCACCATTTTGATTCAGAAAAAAGCTCCAGCACCCTACTACGGGTCCAAAGAGAAATGTAGAATAAAATATATTTTTTTAAAGGTTAGGGTTAAACTAAACCTTGTATCCACCACAGGAGGCAACAGAATATAATTACCCAACAGGATAAGAAATCATTTCAACTGTGATATACAACTGTATACACAAGCAAGCTGAAAGCTATAACTTACAACATGAGGCTTCAATTGGGTGCAACAGCACCAAGAGTGGAAGGCCTCTGTTTCGAACATCCATCTCACTGATGGTTGATAGGTATGTACAAGGTTCACGGTATGCTCACTTACTGTATCTGGGTTGAGAGAGTGTTTCCCCATAACACACAAAAAGCTGTTCTGTTTGACTAACAGTTCTTGTTGCAGCAAGATAGGCACTCAATGCCCTAATCGGGCAAAGTGTATGCAACTCACGACTCTCCTGTGAGGAGTAGGGAGGCAGGTGAAATGCTGCTATGATTAAGGGCTGGTTAACATGTGATGATGAAAGGACCTTAGGTAAGAATGTTGAATTTGGCCAAAGCACTGCCTTAGATCCATCTTCAGCTAAAGTGAGGCATGAAGGTTGGGTAGAAAAGTGCATGTACTGTAATTCTCTAACTCGCTTGGCTGAAACCATAGCCAATAGAACGGCAGTCTTGACTGAGAGCTCCCATAGCTCAAGTGAAGACAGGGGCTCAAATGGTGGAGTCATAAATGATCGTAGGACAACATCTAACTCCCACGAGGGTACTAAAGGAGCCTTGGGTGGCCGTAGCCTGAGAGCACCTTTCATGAATTGTGATACTAGAGGGTGTGCCTGTAGTAATGCATCCGCAATCTGGTCATGATCCATAGAGATGGCTGCCGTACACACTTTCAATGTAGATGGGGACTTCCCTGCAGCCATAAGCTCCTAGAGGAAAGCTAATCAAATGGCTACCCAGACTATTTGCATTGACACCCCCCTTTTTACACTGCTGCTACTCGCTGTTTCTTATCTATGCATAGTCACTTTACCCCTACCTACATGTACATATTACCTCAATTGCCTCGACTAACCTGGACCCCCGCACATTGACTCGGTACTGGTACCCCCTGTATATAGATCCTCGTTATTGTTATTTTATTTGTTGCTCCTTTATTTTTTTACTTTCGTTTATTTAGTTAATATTTTCTTAACTCTTATTTTTCTTCAAACTGCATTGCTGGTTAAGGGCTTGTCAAGCATTTCATGGTAAGGTTGTATTCGGCACATGTGACAAATAAAATGTTCTTAACATCAACTACTCACAGCACCTCCGAATTGTTGAAGAATTGTAATTCCGTAAGGAAGTAATACGAAGGGGATTAATAGCAATCTCGTAATGTAAAACACAAACGTGAGTGAAGAAAGACAGAATGTCACACCGCACTGCCTTTTATAGTGACAGGTCACGTTGGTACAGTAAGGGTGTGGCGTGACTGCAAACATCTTTGATATTAAGTATCTCAATCACATTGCGTGAAGGGGAAGGAGTTCTCAGAGGTCATTTGGCAATCCATTACGAAGACTAAAAAGAACCCTAACCCCAATTTTGGCCTATTATCTATCTCTAACCCTTAGTCTTAAAGTCAACCCTGGCTTAACCTAACCCGGCCAAAATACGGCTCCTCCACCTCTGAATTCCACATTTAACCCCTGTATACAATAATCTATTCAGATACACAGCCAGACAAAAGTGGGTCAGTGGGTTATTCTATGTATTAATTTCCATAGCTGCTTCATAATTCCAAGCTCTCACCTGTGTTCTTAGGGGCTTCTCCATACATTTGTGCACCAGGGGGTGTATCCTGCCATCCTAACTGTGGCTGAGGCGGAATCTGGTAACCCTGGTAACCTGGCTGCCCTTGGTATAAACCTGGGGGTCCTGGGGGGAAGTTAGAGTAGGATGGATCTGTGGGTGGATAACCCGGAGCAGGGTATCCCTGGGCTGGGTATCCCTGATCTGGGAACCCTTGGGGTTGGTACACAGGGGCCATGGGGGTTGGATACCCAGGTGCTGTAGGGGCAGGGTATCCTGGGGCAGAGGGGCCAGGGCCCCCATAAGGAGGCGGCTGATCAAAATTCATCTGTGGACAGCAAGACGAATCCGCCTAGGAATGTGGGAAATCACAAAACAACAAAAGCATAAATATGGCATGTGACAAGTAATGTCTCTGACCAAATGTCAGAAACAGAATGAGAAAGTCACGACAATTGACTGTCAGAATCCCTTGTCTTGTAATTGGAGTGGAGAATGTGCATGTTGCTTAAGTTTAACTGAAAACAGTCCAACCTAGTGAATGAGAGCTTTGTTGCCCTGCTGCTGCATCGAGTGGGGTGATGTCAGCCCTGTGACTGACTGTGAAAGACTGACTCAGTCTGAGAGGTGACATTCCACTCTGGAGGCACAACTATTTTAACAGTGTAATGATAATGAGTGAACAAGGCCAGGGTCTGAATTCAATTATAGGCAATACTTTCCACTTCCACAGACACAGTTAATCAGAAGAAGTATGTGGATCATATGGCCAAGAGCCCATTCAGTGGCTGGCTATTCCAATCCATAAAATACTATTCTAGGGTAATTTGTTCACAGTTATTGACGTTTAAAAAAAGTTCAACTATAGTGTAGGCAGCTTCAGCACCAAAGTTATATTCAAACTTTCCTTAGTTTACTTAGACAGATTCTAGACATTCAAGAATAAATAAATCATGCAGACCATTTCTACTCTTCCCTTGTTAAAACGACCTATAGTATGTCTTAGTGAATAATGTCAGTATTACCTCGGGTTGAATGAACTGTAATCTGTAATGTGCTTTCTTTCTCTCTTCTTGGTTCGGATTGGCATCAACACAGCCTTTTTCTTGATTTACGTTGTATAATCCATTGAGTGTTGCTTGCTGGCGCGCTCCTCCGTTTTCACTGGCAGCAACGGAAAACTAGCTGATGGGTGCGTTGATGTCTTAGAGACAGCTGAGCCGGTCGGCCGATTTTGGCCTACTATCATCTGACTCGGTTATCCCCCCACCTCTTATAACCTTACGTCACAACCATGAGTAATTTCACTCTGCTGATCACACTCACATTTGAACTTTACATTGGTGGCATTTCATTGTAATACTACTAGGGTAGTAGGGGGTAACTAGCCCCCTGGGGTAACTACCCCCTCCCCCCTGTAATACATATAAAGACCACAAGATGTCAACAAATTATTTTTCCAACACTTTTTCTAGCTGCATTTGCTCTGCTCAACAAAACATGTCCAATGTGTCATCACAACTTTTGGAGATATTTCAACAAAATGATTTTGTGGTAAGTTGTAGATATATTCCAATGAAGTTAGATCTATATATATATATTTTTTTTTTTAAATATACAAGTAAATAATCCACTTGTTTAGAGAGAAAAATGTAGATACTTTTTTTGTAAAGTAGTATAGTTAGCTAACGCTCTTTTGTACATTGCGCTGTAACGTACAACTGAACTTATTTTAGCACCCAAAAAACGTAATACTCCCAGGTCAACTGTAATATGAACACCATTGTAAAGCACAATTTCTCCCCTTTCCAGCAAAATCAATGACAAGGCCTTCGTGCTGCCCGTCTCTGCATGATTGAAGAAGGCAATGATCTCCGTCGGGTCTTTTTAAAAATGGCAGGTGGGGAAGCGAAACCTACTGCGTGATAGGGAAAGGGTGAGATAAGCCGTGTGGGGAAACTGCTTTTTTCAGTCGATCTGTCCAACTTATCACCTCTAAAATATAAATAAAACACTATAAAGAGTTTATATAATATGTCATTACATACCTATTTGAAGGTTTGTGTCGAATTTGAATCTGGTTTTTAGGGCGGCGCTAAAGTCATCTTCAGAAGTAAACAGCGGCTGTTGCGGATTTTGAGAGTCATGAGAGTCATGCATTCAGTTTTACAATTGACTAGGTATCCCCCTTTACCTTGTCCCTTCCTTGTTTTTAATCTGTGAGAGAAGTGCTACATACACCTGACACAGAATGAGTTGCATTATGTGTGCTGTACGTTCCGTCATGACACATCACAATTTAACATACAGTGTCAAAGGGGTCAGTTTTTTAAAACTTTTCTCCAATAGTATTGGGCCATTCGCATGTGCCAACGCTTGAATAGAAAAGTAGTTCACACGTGCCAACACAGTCGCTACAGTCCCATTCGTTTTCATTGCAGCCTCGTTTGAATGTCGCGGTTGTGCAAATTTGTACGGAATGGAGTTAGTTAACAGTAATATGTTGGATGAGTGTGTTGGGGGCAACTCGCCCCCACACTAAGGGGTAGCTGGCCCCTGGGGGCTAAGTTACCCCTTTGTTGTTATGTGTTTCTACCTATCATTTAGACAATGACTAGCCCAGTTAGCGCTAGTTTATGCTAATTTGCTAGCTAGCAACTTCACTAGCAGTAAATGCTTGCCGGCTAGCATAAGCTGCTAGCAACCTTACTACAAGATCATCTGAGGTAAAACACATTAAAATGGTAACTAAATTGTTTCCACTAGTGACTGATATTTTTACAGTTAATGTCACTTTATAGCCTTTTAGCTATTTTACACAGCATTTTATGTTATATTGCTGGATAGATAGCTACGTTTCTAAGAGATAACTTTTCAATTGGCATCTCTCATGTTTTTAGTCACAGGTGTGGTGTGAGCAGTGCAGGAGGTGGGCTCATAAATTGTGCTCCAATTTTACTGGGGATAGCTTTACTTGTGACCTATGTACAAATTAGAATTGTGCAATAGCAGAGCATAAGAGAGCTGCCATATCAAGTTAATTAGTTAAGTTATTGTTATTAAATGTTATATTCCTATGTTTTTTAGTGTTATTAGATATACAATACATTCAGAAAATATTCAGACCCGTTGACTTTTTCCATATTTTGTTACATTACAGCCTTATTCTAAACTTGATTAAAAAATAAAAAATAAAAAAAATCCACTCATCAAATCTACACACAATAAACCATAAAACAAGGTAAAAACAGTTTTTTAGAAATTCTTGCTTCATGTTTAAAAAAAACTGAAATATCAAATTTAGATTAGTATTCAGCCTCTTTACTCAGTACTTTGTTGAAGCACCTTTGGCAGCAATTACAGCCTTGAGTCATCTTGGGTATGATGCTACAAGCTTGGCACACCTGTATTTGGGGAGTTTCTCCCATTCTCCTCTGCAGATCCTCTCAAGCTCTGTCAGGTTGCATGGGCAGTGTCGCTGAACAGCTATTTTCAGGTCTCTCCAGAGATGTTCGATCGGGTTCAAGTCCGGGCTCTCTGGCTGTGCCATTCAAGGACATTCAGAGACTTGTACCGAAGCCACTCAAGCGTTGTCTTTGCTGGGTGCTTATGGTCATTGTCCTGTTGGAAGGTGAACCTTCGTCCCAGTCTGAGGTCCTGAGAGCTCTGGAGCAGGTTTTCATCAAGGATCTCTCTGTATGTTGCTCCGTTCATCTTTCCCACGATCCTGATTAGTCTCCCTGTCCCTGCCGCTGAAAAACATCCCCACAGCATGATGCTGCCACCACCATACTTCACCGTAGGGATAGTGCCAGGTTTCCTCCAGACGTGATGCTTGGCATTCAGGCCAAAGAGTTCAATCTTGATTGCAGCAGACCAGAGAATCTTGTTTTTCATGGTCTGAGAGTTCTTTACGTGCCATTTGGCAAACTCCAAGTGGGGATATCATGGGCCTTTTACTGAAGAGTGGCTTCCGTCTGGCCACTCTACCATAAAGGCCTGATTGGTGGAGTGTTGCAGAGATGGTTGTCCTTCTGGAAGGTTCTCCTATCTCCACCACGAAACTTTTGAACTCTGTCAGAGTGACCAACAGGTTCTTGGTCACCTCCCTGACCAAGGCCCTTCTGCCCCGATTGCTCAGTTTGGCCGGACGGCCAGCTCTAGGAAGAGTCTTGGTGGTTCCAAACTTCTTCCATTTAAGAATGGAGGCCACTGTGTTCTTGGGGACCTTCAATGCTGCAGACATTTTTTTTGTACCCTTCTTCAAATCTGTGCCTCAACACAATCCTGTCTCGGAACTCTAAGGACAATTCCTTCGACCTCATGGCTTGGTTTTTGCTCTGACATACACTGTCAACTGTGGGACCTTATATAGACAGGTTTGTGCCTTTGCAAATCATTTACCACAGGTGGACTCCAATCAAGTTGTAGACACATCTCAAGGATGATCAATGGAAACAGGATGCACCTGAGCTCAATTTCAGGTCTGAATACTTGTGTAAAAAAGGTATTTCTGTTTTTATTTCTACAAAACCTGTTTTCGCTTTGTCATTATGAGGTATTGTGTGTAGATTGATGAGGGGATTATATTGATAGTTATAGTTTCTGATAGTCAGAGGCAGGCTACTATTGTTGGTCCTAGTTTGTCTGTCACAAAATCGTTGCTGTGAAAAAGGGTAATACCTTCTGTATTAATAGTACCGCTTTTTGCTCATGTTTGGGTTTCCTGTGTTGCCAACCTTAAATGTGGGAGAATGTGAGAAATCTTTGGCATGTTGTAATCATTAAAGCAGGGGTTCTTAAACTTTTTCACCCTGGGACCCAAATTAGAAATTCTGTGTTTTCCTGGGACCCAAGCTTATGAAAATATGCAACTATATGTAAATATAAGCACATTGCATTGCCCTTATACCTAAAACAAATGCAATATAGACAAATAACAATTCAATTAAATACCCATATAAATAGCTATTCATGTTTATTTTTCCCAATTAAAATCCCTCTTACATATCTGTCTAGGTTGGAATAGTTGCTGTTAAAATACAATAAATCATTTGAATTAGGAACTGGAATAAACTGATTTAAGCTAGATGCTTTTTGAGGCATCACACAAAACACACACACACAGTCCTAATGAGAGGTGTGTAACTGACTGGTTGAAGTTTTCAACAAGCAGGTCTATTCTGGGCCCAGTTTTTCACAGTGCAACCCTGAGGTCATGCTCAGCATGGAGTCTGTTTCTATACTTGTTGAGAACCCTAACTCACTTAGGTACACTACCGGTCAAAAGTTTGGACACACCTACTCATTCAAGGGTTTTTCTTTATTTTTACTATTTTCTACATTGTAGAAGTCATCAAAACTATGAAATTTAGAATAATGTAGTAACCAAAAAAGTGTTAAACAAATCTAAATATATTTTATATTTGAGATTCTTTAAATAGCCACCCTTTGCCTTAATGACAGCTTTGAACACTCTTGGCCTTCTCTTAACCAGCTTCACCTAGAATACTTTTCCAACAGTCTTGAAAGAGTTCCCACATATTCTGAGCACTTGTTGACTGCTTTTCCTTCACTCTGCGGTCCAACTCATCCCAAACCATTTCAACTTGGTTGAGGTCAGGGGATTGTGGAGGCCAGGTCATCTGATGCAGCACTCCATCACTCTCCTTCTTGGTCAAATAGCCCTTACACAACCTGGAGGTGTGTTGGGTCATTGTCCTGTTGAAAAACAAATGATAGTCCCACTAAGCCCAATCCAGATGGGATGGCGTATCGATGCAGAATGTTGTGGTAGCCATGCTGGTTAAATGTGCCTTGAATTCTAAATAAATCAGACATTGTCACCAGCAAAGCACCCCCACACCTCCTCCTCCATGCTTTACGGTGGGTAATACACATGCGGCAATCATTCGTTCACCTACACCGCGTCTCACAAAGACACAGCGGTTGGAAGCTGGTTGAGAGAATGCCAAGAGTGTGCAAAGCTGTCATCAAGGCAAAGGGTGGCTATTTGAAGAATCTCAAATATAAACTATATTTTGATTTGTTTAACACTTTTTTGGTTACTACATGATTCCATATGTCTCCACTATTATTCTACAATATAGAACATAATACAAATAAAGAAAAACCCTTGAATAAGTAGGTGTTCTAAAACTTTTGACTGGTAGTGTATGTGGTGACAAACTGGATCAGAACATCTAGTGCTTTCTCAGGCAGACAGGAGACTGCTTCCTGCTGTAGATAAGAAACCCATAACTTTGTGTTTGCCTCAAAAAGCATATTGCTTCGGTTTATTCCAGTTCAGAATAAAAAACATTACTTGTATTTTAACAGCAACAGTTCCAATCTAGACTCCAACCTAATTTCTACAGTAAGATTTACAGTAGGCCTGATCATGTTTCAACTTCGTATGTACTGTTACTTATGCCGTAGCTAGCTAGCTTGCTTTGGCTAACGTTAGCTAGCTAGCTATTAGCTGTGTACAAGGGGATTGATTTAACGTTACTCCCTTATTTATGCTTATCATCCATCACCTGTTATAAAATGACAACAATGTCTTGCTAGCAGACTCACTCTTCCACTGTCGAAGCACTGTTTCCTGAAGCATTCTACGCTGTTCTGAAATAACTGACTGGGTTTCCCGTCATGATGTGGATGTTTTGTCAGGACGTGTCGTTCTAATTTGTTCCATGAGAGACTCATTAAGCACTAACCCACACAAAACACATTGTGGGCGTTCCTCGTTATTGCTCTAAGTGTTCATTAAACCAAGACAGAACAACTCATCGCTGTTTTTGCGTTTCATGACAACTGGGCTCGACAATTGAGCTCAACAACATAACTTGTTGCTAGCTTTCAGTCCATTCGATGACAGCGGTGAGTGATGGCGAGTGGGAATGACACGTCAGTTGCCGCGTTCAAAATAACTGGGAACTCGGAAATCTCCCACTTACGGATTCAGTATGTTCAAAATACCTGGGAAATCTAAAGGAAAACGTGCTCCGACTGCGTACAATTTATTTGAACTCTCTTCCGACTCGGACTCTTTCTATAGCTCCGACTTTCTGATCCCTGAAATAATGATTAGACCTCGTATTTTTCCGAGTTCCCAGTTGTCATGAACGCGGCAATTAGCTCACCGCGCAGCATCATCAACACCCACTGCTTGTGGGTCGCGGAGTGATCAGTGATGCCAATTTTGCAATTTTGTTGCTAGATTTAGCAATTTTTCATAATACCCTGGCAACTTTTTTTTCAAACAGCACCTAGCAACAAATTTAGCTACTTTTAAAAATGTATTTGGAACTTTTAGAAACTTTTGAAAAGTGACTCAAACGTTAAAATGCACCCATTTTCACTCTAAATGACACAAAAACGATTTTCTCTGTCACACACTCAATCACAGCACACGTGCCTGGCTGCAAATGTGCATTGTGAGTAACGTCAGCAGTAGGCGCTCAGCTCGTGCACAGGCAGCAGCAGGCCAGCAACAATTTCAGCAAATTGCAAATCATTGTTGGCTGACTGCAGCAGCAGTAGTACGGGTTCGACGAGCCAAACCCAATGAATATAGTTGGTCACGAATGTTTGATCTTGAACGAAACTTACAACATCAATCAACATGACTCAATCAAAAGTGTACAGCCAGAAGTACAGAAAAGATTGGGAGTCTGTACCTGAACAAATGTCAAATCATATTTTTTGCAGAGATGGCCAGTCAATGTGAGTAACGTTATTGTGTATTATACATAATGACGCAGTTTTACGTTATCACGCAATGACATCACAACGTCATTTAGCAACAAATCAACCTGCCTCTAGCTATTTACCCTGAAAATAGTTGGCAACACTGGGAGTGATCTTCAATAGTTGGCAACACTGGGAGTGATCTTCAAGAAAATGTCAGATAAACCTCGAAGCACACAGGCATCTCCCCCCACTCGCGCAGCTGACAAACTGTAAAGTACTTAAGTAAAAATACTTTAAATTACTACTTCAGTCGTTTTTGGGGGTATCTATGCTTTACTATTTATATTTTGACAACTTTTACTTTTACATTCCTCAAGAAAATAATGTACTTTTTACTCCATACATTTTCTGAAACATTTCTCCCTACATTTTGAATGCTTATCAGGACAGATAAATGGTCCAATTTATGCACTTATCAAGATGACATCCCTACTGCTTCTGATCTGGCAGACTCACTTAACACACTTGCTTAATTTGCAAATTATGTCTGAGTGTGGTAGTTTGCCCCTGGCTATCTGTACATTTTAAAAACTAGAAAACGGAGCTGTCTAGTTTGCTTAATTTAAGGAACTTGAAATGATTTATGCTTATACTTTTACTTTCGATACTCAATAATATTTTAGCTGGGTGACTTTCACCTTTACTTGAGTCATTTTTTATTAAGGTATCTTTACTCTGTGGGGGCGTGCTCGGTCCTCTTTTTCCTGTAGTCCACAATCATCTCCTTTGTCTTGATCACATTGAGGGAGAGGTTATTGTCCTGGCACCACGCGGCCAGGTCTCTGACCTCCTCCCTATATGCTGTCTCGTCATTGTCGGTGATCAGGCCTACCACTGTTGTGTCATCGGCAAACTTAATGATTGTGTTGGAGTCATGCCTGGCCTTGAACAGGGACTACCACCCTTACCACCTGGGAGTGGCCCGTCAGTAAGTCCAGGATCCAGTTGCCGAGCGAGGTGTTTAGTCCCAGGGTCCTTAGCTTATTAATGAGCTTTGTATGTGTCTCTGTGAGTGGTGTGATTGGCTCAGTGTTCTGTCACTCATGGGGACACTACGTCATCGCCAAGTTTAGGTCCTAAGTAAGGTTAGACATCCAATATTTCAGCCCTTAGAGTTATATTGCAAGTGCCCTTCCAAGAAGGCTCAAGGTCATTGGCCACAGATAAAATGACGTCAAATCATGTTATATGTACAGCTTTGATTGGTCTGTTCATGTCAACATCTTCAAAGTCTAGCTAGCAGTCATCATCATGAATGAAGTCAACAATCTACTGGCAAATCATTTTTAATCAGTGTCATATGAAGAGAAATAATGAAGAGAAATTATAGATAAAACATATCGGTGCTCATCTGCCATTGGACATAAAGATTACACAACAAGTCGGAAATTGCAAATTCAACAATGAGTGGTTTGGAATCAGTGGCTAACTGCAAACGTTGCAAAGCATCCTCTAGCTTGCTATTCAATGGAATGGCTGTGTTTTTTTCCGAGTTCCCCACCATAAATCCAGAGAATGCCAGACTTTGATGACAAAGTTTGATGACAAAATTTGCCCACAAAGGACCACCTTCACAAGGTGAGTCCAAAGATGTATTGTATGCTGCTGCATAAATTATGTATTATGCAAGGGAGATATGCTATAGCTAAGAAAGTAACACTAAATGTTGTGTAGTAAGCTGTTCGTAGCCATGTGCCTCACCCTAAAATTTGGTCTATTTTCACCATCGTGGTATTGTAAACACATCGTTCGTGGCCGGTGTGTGCTTGTTTGCAAACTTTATTTGTACAGCTTTGACAGTGCTACTGATAGCAGTGGTGGTGCTTGGCTTGCACTTGCAAATTCAGCGCACACAACATTCTATAATAGAATTGTGTTATTTGACATGTCAAATTAAAAGCTTACATGTATCTTTTTTGACATGTAAAATCCCAAACGGTGTTGAATGTGCCTCAACCTAATAATTTGGTTTATTTTCACCTCTTAATTTCACCTACTGTTTTAAATTGGTGGTGAACATGTAGCCTATAACCTGTTTTATAGAAATGTAATCGAATACTGTAAGAGCTTTCATTGTTTGTTTATATGCCCCCTTTATTTATCCTACGGTTCTGAATTGTTGTACAGGGAGTACACTGTAAGAACGGCCTGTGTTCTGAATTCTATCGCTGTACATTTCAAAAGTGCTGAACAAATAGTTATATTGACTACGTCCGTCGTCGCTCGCTCATTAATGTCTTAATCGAAATTACCGATTGCCTCTTATGCACTTGTCGTCCTCTTATGTCAGTTTGTACATCTCAATTATCAGTAGAAACCACATTTTGTTTAAGCAAGTCAGCCATATCAGCTATGTTTTTTAAAAGGCAGTATGAACTGTTTCGTTGCCAGACAAGGCTCCGCTGATAGCCAGGTGTATTAGTGGTAAGGATTCACTCCATGGTGCTGAAAAAAAGCTCTGCTGTTGGGACAGCTTAATATAGGCCCTAACAGTTTATGGGCACCGTTTGTCACCGTTATAGTGCAAGTCATGTATTGTTTAATGTTGTGTTGTGAAGTGGCTTTGTGGCATGCATCTTAAAAAAAAAAATGTTAGTTTGCCCCACCAAGATTTACATGCTAAAATCACCACTGCATTACACAAAAATTATACAAAACAATTTACAAATATCACACATGACAAAATATCTCCAAAAATATAATAAATAAATCCAGAGAGACACAAAGTTACATTCACAAAAACTGTAGACACTTCTGATAATTTGGTATTTATATATTTTAAGGATGTTATATAATATTGTAAATCAAGTAGAAGAATATTGAACTTTATTTTTTTACCCATGTATTTAATTTTATGGATGAAACATTTACCCAATAAAATGAACAAATTCACAATGTATTGTCAGTCAATGTGTGTGCATGTAAAATATCAAAATAATATTAAATGCAGTAATGCTTATAGGTTTACCCATCTTATCACTAATATATATTTTCATACCTGTCCAAAATATTTAGCTAAGCAAACAATCACAAAATAAATTCTCTAGTCTCATTTTCCAATTCACAAAATCTACATTCATTTTCTACATTAATATTTAGAAATACGACTATTACAAGGATAACATCTGTGAAGGATCTTCTAAGAAACTTGTTTTACTTTATTAGTTATCAAATATTTATGTGGATTAGTCCACGCACTCTGCCATTTCACATCAAATGAAGATTGAAAAATTGCAGCAGGGTTAAAATTCCTGTTAATTTCTCTGACACAATTGTTGTTATATTTCTTATCTAATATATTGATGCCATTAATTTCGACACTAATCACCACTATTATAACCTTAACTACTGTAGTTGGGATAGCAAGCTAGCAGTAGCCCTACAGTACGCTCTGCATTTATAGGGCTAGCTAGCAGGTGCATTCACACATTTGTAGCAAAACTAACCTAGCTAAAATCTGGCTAAAATTGTTGCACTAGTTAGCTAGCTTCTGTCATTAGCTAGCTAACTCAAGCAATCGCATAGGCTAGCTTGTTAAATCGTCCCACCTCACTATGTCTATCGTCACGTAAAACCCTTTGCCTTTACCTCATAATCACCGTATTTATATCCCAGCATCTCCCCCCACAAAAACTACAACTCGATCAATTACCACACATTTTAAACATCGGGATTGGAAACAGAAACTCATAAAGGGGAAGTTTTTTATTGGCTATTTACGCCTAGCAACCCATAGCTACCACTAAATGGCAGTTCTATATCACATTATGATTTCACTGGTCAATAATGATGTCATGATAGCCAACAGTACTAATTCAGCATTATGATACAAGACACAAACGATTTGCATATGTGGTATAGGCTAAAAGTGGGCTTTCTGGTTTTACTATCCATTTTAGCATGAGTCTCATATTTAGGAGAGTCAGAGTGGTGGGGGTGTCACAATCGTTCGAGCAGGCTTCCCCAATTGGTGGCCTGTGGCCGAATTTGGCCCGCGGGTGATTTTCTTTGGCCCCCAAGTTTGAGCAAAAATTATTATTATTTTAATAATTATTTTTCGGACTTGACTGTCAAAACACCAGCTAATCAGGTCCAAGTTATTTTAATTTTGGAAATCTGTTCCAAAGTATTCTTACGCATAGAGATATTGGATCGTATGCAAATGTAAGCAAGGTGTGATTTGATTTAGCCCAAGATGTACTCTTAAGGAGCTTAACGTTACCGTTACTCCTCAAGGAGCTTATGTTATTTTGAATTGATTCTGAATTGCGATTACGGTTCTTGAAACGTAAAGTTCTTTACTTTCAAATCAAAATAATTTCACAAATACAAATTGCACACTTTGCCAGCAGTATTGCACCCTGCATACCACTGCTGGCTTGCTTCTGCAGCTAAGCAGGGTTGGTCCTGGTCAGTCCCTGGATGGGAGACCAGATGCTGCTGGAAGTGGTGTTGGAGGGCCAGTAGGAGCCACTCTTTCCTCTGGTCTAAAAATAAATATCCCAATGCCCCAGGGCAGTGATTGAGGACATTGCCCTGAGTAGGGTGCCGTCTTTCGGATGGGACGTTAAACGGGTGTCCTGACTCTGTGGTCATTAAAGATCCCGTGGTCATTAAAGATCCCATGGCACTTATCGTAAGAGTAGGGGTGTTAACCCCGGTGTCCTGGCTAAATTCCCAATCTGACCCTCAAACCATAACGGTCACCTAATAATCCCCAGTTTACAATTGGCTCATTCATCCCCCTCCTCTCCCCTGTAACTATTCGTGTTCTCAGTCAACTTACCTGGTAAAATAACGGAAAAATAAATAAACACTTTACTGTATACTGTTTTAACCAGCTTTATCACAGTTGCTGCCAACAATTCTTCTCAGTAACAACACGTTTCTGCCGGCCTTCTTCCATTACACACAGGTGTTCAGTGCAGCCTATATAGCTAATTAGCACAGGTGGTTCCTCTGTCTTCCGTCCGTCTTCCGTAAACACTCCTTCTGTGGCCTCCAACTGCTCTTAAACGCTAGTAAAACTAAATGCATGCTTTTCAACCGTTCGCTGCCTGCACCCGCCCGCCCGACTATCATCACCACCCTGGATGGTTCCGACCTCACTCACGCCACCAAACTTACCCTAGTAAAACTGACCATCTTACCGATCCTCGACTTCGGCGATGTCATCTACAAAATTGCTTCCAATACTCTACTCAGCAAACTGGATGCAGTTTATCACAGTGCCATCCGTTTTGTCACTAAAGCACCTTATACCAACCACCACTGCGACCTGTATGCTCTAGTCGGCTGGCCCTCGCTACATATTCGTCGCCAGACCCACTGGCTCCAGGTCATCTACAAGTCCATGCTAGGTAAAGCTCCGCCTTATCTCAGTTCACTGGTCACGATGGAAACACCCACCCGTAGCACGCGCTCCAGCAGGTGTATCTCACTGATCATCCCTAAAGCCAACACCTCATTTGGCTGCCTTTCCTTCCAGTTCTCTGGTGCCTGTGACTGGAACGAATTGCAAAAATCGCTGAAGTTGGAGACTTATCTCCCTCACCAACTTCAAACATCTGCTATCTGAGCAGCTAACCGATCGCTGCAGCTGTACATTGTCCATCGGTAAATAGCCCACCCAATTGACCTACCTCATCCTCATACTGTTTATATTTATTTACTTTTCTGCTCTTTTGCACACCAGTATCTCTACCTGCACATGACCATCTGATCATTTATCACTCCAGTGTTAATCTGCAAAATTGTAACTATCCGGCTACCTCCTCATGCCTTTTGCACACAATGTATATAGTATATATACTCCTTATTTCTTTCTACTGTGTTATTGACTTGTTTATTGTTTACTCCATGTGTAACTCTGTGTTGTTGTCTGTTCACACTGCTATGCTTTATCTTGGCCAGGTCGCAGTTGTAAATGAGAACTTGTTCTCAACTAGCCTACCTGGTTAAATAAAGGTGAAATAAAACATATAAAAAAACATGAGCTGTAACATGGAGATATGGCCGTGTGGGAACAGAAACCCTAACCCTATAAAGTTTTGTATCAATTTGTTTTGCTTTTTAAAAATTGTTGAAGATAAGGTCCTTATGCTTCCAAAATGGTAATGCAAGCGATGTGTGTTCATGTTCAGACCAAGTGCCAAGGCTCTTAAACGTACAGAAGACGCCTTTGTCCGATAATTCATGTAATGGAATGGAATAATATAATTATTATGTTTTAGTCATATTATATCCGTTTGGGCTTCTTGCGATCAATTTGCAGTCTACAAACTATTTGTAATTTTGTTCCGGCCTGACCATTTGCTCAAGAATAAAATCTTCCCGCGGCTGAATCAAGTTGATAATCTCTGCCTTAGAGTGACATCCTGACACATTTGAGTCTGTTGTGTACACTTGGAATGGTCACTTCAAAGATGCACTTTGATCTGTTCTCGCAATAACTGAGATGCATGGGCAATTTTCTTTACTTGTACTTCAAATATTCTGATTGTTTAAAATATCAATCTCTCTGTTGTCTAGAATAACGTCAAACTGATGACAAAGTGGACAAGGCACATGAGTTATTGACACTTGTGGTGGTGGAGAAGGGTGGCAGATAAAGTAACAGGTGATCCTTCCATTACCCCTTTTGGACATGGTCCCAAAGTCCAAAACAAATTTTTGGCAATGCACAGTTTTGTATACAGCCAGGATCGCATGGAGCTCCCTTCCATCTACAATTACTCAAGGAAACAACAATATTACCTTTAAAAAATGAATGGAACGGCAGGGACACACTAACATACACATTATTTTAAATTGTATTGTTTGTATTTTTTATTTTTTTGTTGGTATTGTTGGTATTTCGTTGTATTTTAAATTTGTGGGAATGTCCTTGTGTATCTGTGTTTTGTTACTGGACCCCAAGGAGAGTGTCTGCTGCTTCTGCAAAAGCTAATGGGGATCCAAATAAACAATAATTACAATGTCAATACCTCCTCCCCCCTGTATGGTATAGCTCCCACATGTCTGGCTGTTACACAGTATGTCATTAAAACATACATTTCCATAGAAACCTGAAAAAAGATTGTATATCAGATCAATAAATACTAAAGAATATTGGGCAGAAATTAACAAGGGTAGGGAAAAGGTCAAGCTAGAAACTACTCAATTTAGGAACAGATGACCAATTAATTGGCAGAAAGGTTAGCTAAGTATGGCAGCAGTCCTCTCTGTTTCCCACTGGGGTAGGTCAAGGGGGAGGACTGAGTGACAGGGTTATTACACCAATCCAGAGGCTGTGCCTCTCATTATCAGCAGAAACCCAGTGAATTTACTGGTAGCGTGCTTGATGTTGTTTCTTAGGGCTATACTTTAACAAACCTAACGCAATGGTCAATCTAAGCGCTAGCGCTATACATAAGGGAGAGGGAAAGGGGGATACCTAGTCAGTTGAACAACTGAATGCATTCAACTGAAATGTGTCTTCTGCATTTCAGGTTAGACGGTCTCTTACAGTCTTTTATGTATTGCTCTGGAATCAACAACAATTCCAATGTTAGTTCGTTAACGTTTGTTAAACAGCCTACAGAAGAAAAACATATATTTTTTTAGACCTATCCCATCTTTCCTAAGCAGGTTAAATTGAACCTGTTTGCAGTCCATACAGTTCTAAGTAATTGCGTTTAGGGTGACCATGTGTCCTGGATTGTGCGGGACAGTTACATATTTCCCCCTTTGTCCCGCAACGAAACAATCATGTCCAGCATTTTATCAACAAATTCAAGCACCACTAATTTAGAAAAAAAAGGTTGATTTGTCCCTTATTTTAATCAGACATTCCAACCTATATCTTGCAGTCCCTAACTGTTTTACATTCCCCGAGTCCAACCATAAATGAAATCTCTCGTTTCTGCCTCACAAAGGCATAAAGGGTAAACTAGGTAGCTTCAATTGCTTTTTCGTGCAGCAGACAGCGGATTAATGAGTATTCAACCAGTAGTGGTGAGTGCCTTTTAAGATGAGGGAGGTGTGAGGATTGTGTGTTATGCACTATAGCCCGTTACCATATATGTGGTTGAATATTATCTGCTGTTGGCTTGTGTGGATGTATGTGTTATGTAACATAGCTGACTTGAGACATTGTCAACAGTTTCAGGGCCATGGGCCTTTCTCGTGATGGAAAAATACAGAACAACAAAGACGGACACATACAGAACGTAGTGTAGGGAACAAAGGGTATTTTGTTAGATAGCAGGAGCCAGGTGCGTGATAACTGCATCGAGCATGTGCGCATAGATATTCTACACAACTACAACGACTGACCGCTGAAGCGCCTTAGGGGGCTGGGACCAGCTCAGGCGCCAACAATCAACGATAGGCTGAGTGAGTTTAAACCACGCCCAGTCTCTACTCTGACAGGCCGGCTCGAAAGCAGGAACTACTTCTGTCAGAGTATATTATAATATCTTTGTTAGAAACAAGTCAGTTCTCTGTTTGCCCTGCGAGGTGTGACAGAGAGCCCGTATATACGAAAATTGCATTTACCACTTATTGCTTAGCTAATAAAAAATACATAGCATACAATCGGTGACTCAGTGTCATACTTATCCGGATACCAGATTCAAGTGACGCAACCCTAACAGAGGACAACATATTGTTTTACGAGTATGGCCTTATTTCTATTACAGCATATTGGATGACTGTAATTCATATTCAATTCACCCAGCTCAATGTGAAATCGATATGTTTAGGCTACTACATGATACTCTAATTTTCCCTACCCCATCATAAGGTTGCTACCTCCTAGCCTATGAATGAAAGTTTGCAAAGTACGCTAGGTGCACAGGTTGAGAGACATATTTATAATCAAGGTGACAGACATTGACACATTCAATACCGCCTTACACACTCTTGCCTGCATCTGGGTGATCTCGGGTGTAATCATTAGTCCAATAGTTGCAAACGAGTTTCTCAAGGACAAATTAATGTATGTTTATCCCCATTTTGTTCCGTTTGCTTCTGTTTAAAAAAACATTTTAACAGAATCTGCGGAATGAATACACGCAGACACAGTTCACTTTCATAGCAGCCACATACATACACAATACAGTACAATTGCTTTGATCGTTATATAATTTCTTCTCGCATCTACGCTCTCTCATCCTCTCACCTTTTCCCTTCACTTGTGGACTTCAGTGCACAACAAAATCAGCTCTCTGTGACCAGGCAAAAAATCCTTTCCAAGACAAATATTCATATCATAACCGCTACACCACCTACATCGTTGTCACCATACTATATGTATGGTGTATGGTCTTTGTCAACATAGTTACTAGAACTAACGCATTAGTAAACCCGCTAATAATCATTCAGTACAGTCAGCAAGGAGTTTAGCAGTTACACTGGCGGGCCTTGGTGTCAAAACATTAATAAAACCAAAAGCTTACCTTCACTTTGAAGAGTTCCAGTATTAGATAGCCATAGCCAGCTACCTAACATAGCACCCCTCTCTGTTTGAGTGTTTGAGTAGGCTAAACTAGCTAGCTGCCTTTGCTAGCTAAGTAAGTGAAAGTGAAACATTTTTATTTTGCTAGCGCTCTCTCCCTTCTCCTTCATTTTTGAAGAAATTAATTTGTTCGAAACTGTTAAGCTATTGTCATTCTCTGAGTCAACTACTCACCACATTTTATGCACTGCAGTTCTAGCTAGCTGTAGCTTATGCTTTCAGTACTAGATTCATTCTCTGATCCTTTGATTGAGTGGAAAACGTCAGTTCATGCTGCAAGAGCTCTGATAGGCTGTAGGATGTCCTCTGGATGTTGTAATAATCACTGTGCAAGTCTATGGAAGTTGGTGAGAACCAGGAGCCTCCTAGGTTTGGCATCTAGATCATGGTGCTATCCTAGAGGAGTACTGTTGATGTTACTGTAGACCTTAATTGATTAAAACACACTGTTTTGCAATAATTTGGTGACGTGAATATATTTAGTATAGTTTTATCTAAAAAGGATAACCTTTTAAATGTTTCACAATTGAATTTTTTTCACTGAGGCTAGTCCTCCCCTGCCTCCTATGAGGAGCCCCCACTGTATTCTACATAACATAACCAAATGTAATAGCGTATAACGTTACTGTGTTACACCAAAAACAGCACCTCATTTCTTATTTCTTATGAGATTTTAGGACATTTAGTGGGGGGGCTGCCAAATGTTTGTATTCATGTAGGCTACACTACCCCGCAAAATAATCATGTTGTCCCGTATTTGGGTATTTTAAATGTTGTCACCCTAATTGCATGGCTTCAATGTGGAAATATATACATAGCATTTGCACTGATATAGAGGCTAGGCCAACTGTAAATGCATTATGGCTGAGCATGAATTTACCAAATGTTGTCAATAAGAAAGATTCAATTCAAATAGAGAGCGAATAATTCAAATCAAATTCTAAACCAAACAACTTGTTTTAAATGTCTAAATACACTATATACAATAACTTCTTCCCGTGTGCATATCATATTAAAACCAGGCAGACTATTTATGAACATCCAAACTTTTCACAGTAGCTGGAAAAATATCCAAAATAAAGGCAAATAGAGAATATCCACTCACCGTTATACTGCTTCCAAATATAATATTTTATATACATATTGGAACCATCTTACAGATCGCCTTCACACTTCTCCAGAAGTTGCATTGCATGCTTTCCACAGACGTGCTCACCCCCTAAAACCAGGACATTGAATCATTCTAATACAGTGCCTTGCGAAAGTATTCGGCCCCCTTGAACTTTGCGACCTTTTGCCACATTTCAGGCTTCAAACATAAAGATATAAAACTGTATTTTTTTGTGAAGAATCAACAACAAGTGGGACACAATCATGAAGTGGAACGACATTTATTGGATATTTCAAACTTTTTTAACAAATCAAAAACTGAAAAATTGGGCGTGCAAAATTGTTCAGCCCCTTTACTTTCAGTGCAGCAAACTCTCTCCAGAAGTTCAGTGAGGATCTCTGAATGATCCAATGTTGACCTAAATGACTAATGATGATAAATACAATCCACCTGTGTGTAATCAAGTCTCCGTATAAATGCACCTGCACTGTGATAGTCTCAGAGGTCCGTTAAAAGCGCAGAGAGCATCATGAAGAACAAGGAACACACCAGGCAGGTCCGAGATACTGTTGTGAAGAAGTTTAAAGCCGGATTTGGATAAAAAAAAAATTCCCAAGCTTTAAACATCCCAAGGAGCACTGTGCAAGCGATAATATTGAAATGGAAGGAGTATCAGACCACTGCAAATCTACCAAGACCTGGCCGTCCCTCTAAACTTTCAGCTCATACAAGGAGAAGACTGATCAGAGATGCAGCCAAGAGGCCCATGATCACTCTGGATGAACTGCAGAGATCTACAGCTGAGTTGGGAGACTCTGTCCATAGGACAACAATCAGTCGTATATTGCACAAATCTGGCCTTTATGGAAGAGTGGCAAGAAGAAAGCCATTTCTTAAAGATATCCATAAAAAGTGTTGTTTAAAGTTTGCCACAAGCCACCTGGGAGACACACCAAACATGTGGAAGAAGGTGCTCTGGTCAGATGAAACCAAAATTGAACTTTTTGGCAACAATGCAAAACATTATGTTTGGCGTAAAAGCAACACAGCTCATCACCCTGAACACACCATCACCACTGTCAAACATGGTGGTGGCAGCATCATGGTTTGGGCCTGCTTTTCTTCAGCAGGGACAGGGAAGATGGTTAAAATTGATGGGAAGATGGATGGAGCCAAATACAGGACCATTCTGGAAGAAAACCTGATGGAGTCTGCAAAAGACCTGAGACTGGGACAGAGATTTGTCTTCCAGCAAGACAATGATCCAAAACATAAAGCAAAATCTACAATGGAATGGTTCAAAAATAAACATATCCAGGTGTTAGAATGGCCAAGTCAAAGTCCAGACCTGAATCCAATCGAGAATCTGTGGAAAGAACTGAAAACTGCTGTTCACAAAAGCTCTCCATCCAACCTCACTGAGCTCAAGCTGTTTTGCAAGGAGGAATGGGAAAAAATTTCAGTCTCTCGATGTGCAAAACTGATAGACATACCCCAAGCGACTTACAGCTGTAATCGCAGCAAAAGGTGGCGCTACAAAGTATTAACTTAAGGGGGCTGAATAATGTTGCACGCCCAATTTTTCAGTTTTTGAATTGTTAAAAAAGTTTGAAATATCCAATAAATGTCGTTCCACTTCATGATTGTGTCCCACTTGTTGTTGATTCTTCACAAAAAAATACAGTTTTATATCTTTATGTTTGAAGCCTGAAATGTGGCAAAAGGTTGCAAAGTTCAAGGGGGCCGAATACTTTCGCAAGGCACTGTAAGTTTGGTTTTAAGAAAACTCAACGAAAAGGGAATGTAATTATATCATAAAATCGGCAGCATAAAAAAAAAGACAACGCTTTGCTGTTGAAACAGCCTTCGTTATACTAGGCCTAGGGTAAGGGTAGTCTACGGAGGGCTTGGGTTTTATGAATATGAAAACGGAAGACAATTGTTACAGTATAACTTCTAAATATAAGGTTCACCTGTATTCACAAAGGTTATAATCTCTTGTGTTATGATGGGCATGGCCACATCTAGCTTACACCATGGAGGGGGTTTTATGGACATCCAAAGAATGTGTAAAATAATGTAGGCCTGCCTACAATGCATAGATAAAAAGAGAATGTCAGCTCCCTGTTTTGCTCCTCTCAAACTTGATATTTTAATACAGCTTTGGTGATTCAGATGTATTTCCAAGCGATCTCACGAGCTAAACACTTTATAAACGGTCTTGACTAGACTACTTGATTACATTTTGGTATTTTATTAGGATCCCCATTAGCTGTTGCAAAAGCAACAGCTACTCTTCCTAGGGTCCACACAAAACATGAAACATAATACAGAATGACATAATAAAGAACATCAGACAAGGACAGAAATACATACATTTGTTAAAAGGCACACGTAGCCTACATATCAATGCATACACACAAAATATCTAGGTCAATAGGGGAGAGGCGTTGTGCCACGAGGTGTTGCTTTATCTGTTTTTTGAAACCAAGTTTGCTGTTTATTTCCATGTAATAAGGGCTCTATATATAATGCTGTACGTTTTCTTGAATTTGTTCTGGATTTGGGGACTCTGAAAAGACCCCTGGTGGCATGTCTGGTGAGATAAGTGTGTCTCAGAGCTGTGTGTAAGTTGACTATGCAAACAATTTGGGATTTTCAACACATTGTTTCTTATAAAAAGAAGAAGTGATGCAGTCAGTCTCTCCTCAACTCTTAGCCAAGAGAGACTGGCATGCATAGTATTTATATCAGCCCTCTGATTACAATGAAGAGCAAAACGTGCCGCTCTGTTTTTGGCCAGCTGCAGCTTAACTATGTATTTTCTTGCAGCAGTGGACCACACAACTGGACAATAATCAAGATGAGACCAAACTAGAGCCTGCTGGACTTGCTTTTTGGAGTGTAGTGTCAAAAAAGCAGAGCATCTCTTTATTATGGCTAGACCTCTCCCCATCTTTGCAACCATTGAATCTATATGTTTTGACCATGACAGTTTACAATCTAAGGTAATGCCAAGTAATTTAGTCTCAACTTGTTGAACTGCCACACCATTCATTACCAGATTCATCTGAGGTCTAGCACTTAAGGAATGATTTGTACCAAATACAATGCTCTTAGTTTTAGAGATGTTCAGGACCAGTTTATTTCTGGCCACCCATTCCAAAACAGACTGCAACTCTTTGTTAACGGTTTCAGTGACTTCATTAGCTGTGGTTGCTGATGCATATATGGTTGAATCATCAGCATACATGGACACATGCTTTGTTTAATGCCAGTGGCAGGTCATTGGTAAAAAATAGAAAAGAGTAGATAGAGGGCCTAGAGAGCTGCCCTGTGGTTCACCACACTTTACATGTTTGACATTAGAGGTGCTTCCATTAAAGAAAACTCTTTTGAGTTCTATTAGATAAATAGCTCTGAATCCACGATATGGCAGAGGTTGAAAAGCCATAGCACTTAAGTTTACTAACAGTACAGCTCCCACAATCTTCTTATTATCAATTTCTTTCAACCAATCATCAGTCATGTGTGTCAGTGCAGTACATGTTGAGTGCCCTTCTCTATAAGCATGCTGAAAGTCTGTTCATTTGTTTACAGAGAAGTATCATTGTATTTGGTCAAACACATTTTTTTCCCAACAGTTTGCTAAGAGCTGGCAGCAAGCTTATAGGTCTGCTGTTAGAACCAGTAAAAGGCCGCTTTACCACTCTTGGGTAGCGGAATTACTTTGGCTTCTTTCCTGGCCTGAGGACAAAGACTTTCCTCTAGGCTCAGATTAAAAGTATGACAGATAGGAGTGGCTGTCGAGTAACTAAATTGGGCAGGACAAAAAGAAAACAGGCGAGGGAGACGAGGGGAGGCTATGCTTGGTTTTTAATCAAATAAAACGAAATGGGGAAAATACATTAGTGTTTATTGTCTCTAAATATGAAGTATGTTTGAGGTTGTGGACAGGTGTCTTTAATACTGATAAGTTCAAACAGGTGCCATTAATACAGGTAACGAGTGGAGGACAGAGGAGTCTCTTAAAGAAGAAGTTACAGGTCTGTGAGAGCCAGAAATCTTGCTTGTTTGTAGGTGACCAAATACTTAATTTCCACCATAATTTGCAAATAAATTCATAAAAAAATCCTACAATGTGATTTTCTGGATTTTTCCCCCCCTCATTTTGTCTGTCATAGTTGAAGTGTACCTATGATGAAAATTACAGGCCTCTCATCTTTTTAAGTGGGAGAACTTGCGCAATTGGTGGCTGACAAAATACTTTTTTTGCCCCACTGTATACTTAAGTATTCCATAGTAACATTTTACATAAATATCTAAAGACACTGAAGCAGCAAACTTTGTGGAAATCAATGTGTCATTCTCAACTTTTGGCCACGACTATGTACAAAAACAAAAACAGGCTATTTTAAGTCACCCATATTGAAAAAATGTAGAACAATTAGACATCCTATAACCCACACCTACGCACTTATGTAACAATCTGATTCATGGATTGTGTTGTGCAGTAAGCAGGCTCAGGTGTATAACTGGCTCCTTCCACCTTCAAAGAATAGGCAAGAGGGCCAACCATGGAGAACAGTAAGAGACTTCATTATTTCTATAACTACGCTATATTGTTTGTCCTTGTGTCCGTTCATGTTTTTCAGCATAGAGTACTCTGCAGCCACTTAGTGTGGACACCAGGTGAGGCCACACACAGATTCATGTTGAACACACTCTTTAACTACCTTATTTTCTTAATAACAGTCTCTCTCCTTCACTTCATCCCTTTCTCCCTAAATCCTCTAGGTTATACCAGCTGTGTTGGTGAACCCCTCCCATGTCTGAACTGGCTACATAGAGGGCACAGCATGATCAGAGGTGAGAGGTCACTTGGTCAGGTCAACATGAAGTATTATTAAAGAGATGCGTTACATTGAAATGCAGAGAGCTGCAGTAATCCCAGAGTTAATGATCCAAGGTCCGTTTCGCATTTCACCTCCTGATGATTGATGACGGACAGTGTTAGAATTTATTAAAAAAACATGCTCTCTCTCCATCTGTCTCTCGTCTGCAGGTATGTTTTGATGTGAGAGAGGATGCCAACCCCCAGTCCCGTCATCGCCACCTCACCCGCTCTTAAGATAACCTTCGGGCTGACTGGGAGCCCAAGGCGGGTTAGGAAACACCACAAGAGACACTTAAGTAATTGTGATGAACTGAGAGAATATTAGGGTATCGCTGTGATTCATTAATCACATGCTGCCTTCCCTGCTCCTACTGTATGTTCTTATCTCTTTCCCTTTTACACCTCTCTCGCCACCTCTGTCTGATTTATAATGCACAACAGATACGCATTGAAGTAAAGATTGAACTTCTATTTATATTACAATTATAATATTTATTACACTTGGATAATTAACTTCTTTCAATAAAGCATTTCACATTCTCTTCTGGTTGAAATTAAGTCTCATTTGATGAAATACTACACCTATCCTTGGTTTATTAGATCAATGCAGACGAAGGACATTAACCGGTTTTAGAGTATTTACATGATGCATAGGAATTGTAGTGTACCGTTTAAAACAAATATATATTTCTGTAGATATACATTAGCCTTTAACTAGTTAAATCATGTTTCTAGTCTATTGCATAGTTAGTGTAACCATTGATGTCCCAGGACCAGGATTGGTAAACACTGTTGAAGTGTATAAATGTAATACATACATGCAGACACAGCATCAAAGATTGTAATTTGATACTCCTGGTATTGGATATCACTCATTATTTATAATTCACCCATTAATAAACGCTAAGGGCTCTATTTTCAAACGCACATTACGGCCCATGTACACTAGCACAAGATGCCGTACGGTGAAACACCGCTTCCCATTCATTTCAATGGAAGGAAAGTGGTGAGAAGCGGAGAGGGCGTGGTCCTTTGGGCAGTGTGAAGGTGGCGAAAAATGAACTTTTCCCAACTTTATGTAAATCATCAGCTGCGACCGCTGGGCGATGACCAATCGAGTGGTTCGCTTGACAAATTTGACGCTATGCGACCCAAGGCTGGAGACGTTCTTCAGCAAAGATGGCTGACAAATATATGTAAGTGATTTATAACGTCATAACGAATCATGCATAAGAATGTACAGTTGACATGAATATGTTAATGTAGACACAAACAATTATACATATTTTATCAAAGTTAATTGACCAAAATCGCGATTTAGCATGCTAGCTGACTAGCTCACATCAGCTGGCTAGCTTTATGGGTGTTGTGACATGAGTATGAAATTGTAATTCTGGTTGTTTAATGTTTTAGGGAAATCTGAAACAACCAGTAAACAAGGCTGTCGTCTTGTGAAACAGTGGATGTAAAAAATCTACAAATCTAGCATTTGTATAACTATGGCACTTCTTTGGACACTGTTAACTAACCTCCAGACGAGCTTCAATGCCATACAACTCTCCTTCCGTGGCCTCCAACTGCTCTTAAATGCTAGTAAAACTAAATGCATGCTCTTTGACCGATGCTACCATTAATGGAGATGCATTCAAGCCACCCTTTGGCTAAACAGCGTTGCACACTCTTGGCATTCTCTCACCCAGCTTCATGAAGGAGTACCCACATATGCTGAGCACTTGTTGGATGATTTTCCTTCACTCTGCGGTCCAACTCATCCCAAACCATCTCAATTGGGTTGATGTCAGGTGATTGTGAGGCCAGGTCATCTGATTCAGCACTCCATCACTTTCCTTCCTGGTCAAATAGCCCTTACACAGCCTGGAGGTGTGTTTTGGGTCATTTGTCCTGCTGAAATACAAAATGATAGTCCCACTAAGCACAAACCAAATGGGATGGCGTATCGCTGCAGAATGCCACCACACATGTGGAGACCATCCGTTCACCTACTCTGGGTCTCAAAGATACGGAAGTTGGAACTAAAAATCTCAAATTTGGACTCATCATACCAAAGGACAGATTTCCACAGGTCTAATGTCCATTGCTCATGTTTTTTGGCTCAAGCAAATCTCCTCTGCTTATTGGTGTCGTTTAGTGGTTTCTTTGCAGCAATTCGACCATGAAGGCCTGATTCACGCAGTCTCCTCTGAACAGTTGATGTTGAGATGTGTCTGTTACTTGAACTCTGAAGCATTTATTTGGGCGATAATCTGACATGCAGTTAACGCTAATGAATTTATCCTCTTGAGTCTTCTTTTCCTGTGACGGTCCTCATGAGAGCCAGTTTCATCATAGCGCTTGATGGTTTTTGCATCTGCACTTGAAGAAACTTTGAAATGTACCGTATTAACTGACCTTCATGTCTTAAAGTAATGGACTGTCATTTGGCGTATTTGAGCTGTTCTTGCCATACTATGGACTTGGTCTTTTACCAAATAGGGCTAACTTCTGTATACCACCCCTACCTTGGCACAACACAACTGAAAGGCTCAAACCCATTAAGAAGAAATTTCACAAATTAACTTTTAAGGCACACATGTTAATTCAAATGCATTCCAGATGACTACCTCATGAAGCTGGTTGACAGAATGCCAAGAGTATGCAAAGCTGTCCTCAATGCAATGGGTGGCTACTTTGAAGAATCTAAAATATTTAGATTTTTTTTTAACACTTTTTGGTTAGGACATGATTCCATATGTGTTATTTCATAGTTTTGATGTCTTCACTATTATTCTACAATGTAGAAAATAGTCCAAATAAAGAAAAACCTTTGAATGAGTAGGTGTGTCCAAACTTTTGATTGGTACTGTATATATATTTGTTTTGTTGGACATAAGACTAAAAACACCAGCATATCAGCTGCAAGTGATTTTAATTTTGAAAATCTGTTTCAAAGTATTCCCACCCAGAGATATGTGATCGTATACAAATGTAAGCAAGGTTTGAAATTATTACGTTTTTGTAAAATAGGTTTGTTCGTGGGAACAAAATTGTCCTGCAGCCGAATCTAGTTGATCCCTACTCTAAACTAATTCTTTATACATTGGCAATGAGTTACTTCAAAACATACCACATAAACGCCACCCTTCTCGGGCCATTGCCATGTCTTTTCAAACAATTAGATGACTAAAACCACACAAAGCACCCTTAACTTTTTCCTTTCTTTCATTTCTTTCATTTATTTTTTTCTGCAGCTGAACAGCACACACTGTCAAAGAGCCCAGAGATTAATTGAAGAAATCTCTAGAACACCTCATACTCAGCTGCCTACCCACACACCACATATGAAAATGCAACTTGAAAATATTTGTTCCCATGAACAAAACTAATTATACATGAATTAATCCTGTAAAAACATAAAGTACCTAGTGTACAGAATAAAAAAGTACATCGGATAAGTACATCAGATAAAATCAGCAGAACAATGAGTTAACCTCTTTGGCACAGTTAGCAGACTGAATACAGCCACCCTTAAAATTTACCCAGAATTCTTCCTCTAGCCTCAGGTCAACTGAGCCTTTAACGGTTCTTGAATCATCCACCAGGATGAAACAGAAGGAAATATAAAGTGAGTGTTCTGTCCACTGACCAGTAGAGACCACCCAGTGGTCTTAACGGAAAACAATTTCTCCAACAGAGCTGGTCTGGATGAGTAGGTTCAGATGTCAATTACAAACTGGACACCATCAGCTGTAGGAACAGAAGAGAGAACACAAGTCAGCTTTGGGGCCATTTCCTTTCCTGAACTTCCAAGAAGCTATAGCCCTTTCCTGTGCATGAAACCTAAATGGAGTGGTCACAAGATATGCAGCACAAGGCTTGGCCAGCAGCTTGACATATGTTTGCTTTTCTCATGGAGCGGTTCACCTTGAAACTTGGTCTAATGCTGGTACAATTTTATTGTATTTTTTTAAACGCAAACGGACTGGTTTGCACACTAGGTGAGAGTATGGCCATTTGCCACCTCATACACACTGCACTGATGACAACAGGCCTAAGTAGCCTGCATCCTTATCTGAAATAAAGTACTTATTGACATCGGCCTTAACCAAGCCACCAGTCCGCTCCTTTTTATTAGTGAAATTTAAGGAGACAGTAAAATGAGGCAAGTTAGGAAGGCGAGACATCAGAACATATGAATGCACAATAGAGTAAATCTAGTGACAAGTGACAATGACAAGGAGATACTGTATTTTTATATTAGGATATAAACAAATGCACCATGAAACGAATGAGTGCAATTACTTAATTTACTGTCCCTGCACCACTTCTAAGAACAAAACAAGAGAGAACCTGTTCCAAGCACATACTATATCTGCTACAAAACCATGTGGGCAAGGAGTCAGGTGTTTGGGAGAGCAGGTGACCAAGAGGCCAGGCTAGGGCAAGAGGCTAGTGGGTCTCATGGGACATTCAGTAGTCACTGTTAGTATAAGGGCTTACCTGAGATGTCTTTGTTCCATCTCCTTCAGCTTGCCCAGAGGGTGCAGGGCCAACACCGCGACCCCGGTGATATGGGGGAAGCAGCATGGGGGGGGGGTGCGTGCGATTGGTATATTCCGACACTCCAGCAGGATCTTTGTCAGATGATCCTGGTTTCTGCGATAACAACCAAGGGCATAAAGTGTCTGTCTCAGAGTAAAAACACGGACAGTAGTACCAGGAGACTCTACAAAAGTCACAAGGTGCAGCAGTGTGTCTAGACCATGAGGTATTCTTGTGCACAATAGTTGTCCAAGGTGGGTTAGTGCAGGCTACATAGAAAAGGTCTGCGAGGTCTGTACTTTTCCCATTTGGCACTTTTATTTTTATTTCACCTTTATTTAACCAGGTAGGCAAGGTGAGAACAAGTTCTAATTTGCAACTGCGGCCTGGCCAAGATAAAGCAAAGCAGTTCGACACATACAAACACAGAGTTACACAAGGAATAAACAAACATACAGTAGAAAAAGTCTAAATACAGTATGTGCAAATGAGGTAGGATAAGGGAGGTAAGACAATAAATAGGCCGTGCTGGCGAAGTAATTACAATATAGCAATTAAACACTGGAATGGTAGATGTGCAGAACATGAATGTGCAAGTAGAGATACTGGGGTGCAAAGGAGCAAGATAAGTACATAAATACAGTATGGGGATGAGGTAGTTGAATGGGCTATTTACAGATGGGCTATTTACAGGTGCAGTGATCTGTGAGCTGCTCTGACAGCTGGTGCTTAAAGCTAGTGAGGGACATAGGAGTCTCCAGCTTTAGTGACTTTTGCAGTTCATTCCAGTCATTGGCAGCAGAGAACTGGAAGGAAAGGCGACCAAAGGATGAATTGGCTTTGGGGGTGACCAGTGAGATATACCTGCTAAAGCGCGTGCTACAGGTGGGTGCTGCTATGGTGACCAGTGAGCTGAGATAAGGCGGGGCTTTACCAAGCAGAGACTTGTTGATGACCTGGAGCCAGTGGGTTTGGCGACGAGTAATGAAGTGAGGGCCAGCCAACGAGAGCATACAGGTCACAGTGGTGGGTAGTATATGGGGCTTTGGTGACAAAACAAATGGCACTGTGATAGACTGCATCCAATTTGTTGAGTAGAGTGTTGGAGGCTATTTTGTAAATGACATCGCCGAAGTCGAGGATCGGTAGGATGGTCAGATTTACGAGGGTATGTTTGGCAGCATGAGTGAAGGATGCTTTGTTGCGAAATAGGAAGCCGATTGTAGATTTAATTTTGGATTGGCAATGCTTAATATGAGTCTGGAAGGAGAGTTTACGGTCTAACCAGACACCTAGGTATTTGTAGTTGTCCACATATTCTAAGTCAGAACCGTCCAGAGTAGTGATGCTAGACGGGTGGGCACGTGCAGGCAGCGATTGGTTGAAGAGCATGCATTTAGTTTTACTTGTAGTTGGAGACCACACGGAAGGAGAGTTGAATGGCATTGAAGCTTGTCTAGAGGTTTGTTAACAGTGTCCAAAGAAGGGCCAGAGGTATACAGAATGGTGTCGTCTGCGTAGAGGTGGATCAGAGAATCACCAGCAGCAAGAGCGACATCATTGACGTATACAGAGAAGAGAGTCTGCCCGAGAATTTAACCCTGTGGCACCCCCATAGAGACTGCCAGAGGTCCGGACAACAGGCCCTCGGATTTGACACACTGAACTCTATCAGAGAAGTAGTTGGTGAACCAGGCGAGGCAATCATTTGAGAAACCAAGGCTGTTGAGTCTGCCGATAAGAATGTGGTGATTGACAGAGTTAAAAGCCTTGGCCAGGTCGATAAATACGGCTGCACAGTAATGTCTCTTATCGATGGCGGTTATAATATCATTTAGGACCTTGAGTGTGGCTGAGGTGCACCCATGACCAGCTTTGAAACCAGATTGCATAGCGGAGAAGGTACGGTTGGATTCGAAATGGTCAGTAAGTAATCTATTTGTTAACTTGGCTTTCGAAGACCTAAGAAAGGCAGGGTAGGATATAAGTCTGTAGCAGTTTGGGTCTAGAGTGTCTCCCCCTTTGAAGAGGGGGATGACCACGGCAGATTCCCAATCTTTGGGAATCTTAAGACGATATGAAAGAGGTTGAACAGGTTAGTAATAGGGGTTGCCAACAATTTCAGCAGATCATTTTAGAAAGAGAGGGTCCAGATTGTCTAGCCCGGCTGAGTTGTAGGGGGTCCAGATTTTGCAGCCACGTGGAAAGCATGGTCAGCCGTAGAAAAATGCTTACTGAAATTCTCAATTATGGTGGATTTATCGGTGGTGACCGTGTTTCCTAGCCTCAGTGCAGTGGGCAGCTGGGAGGAGATGCTCTTATTCTCCATGGACTTTACAGTGTCCCAGAACCTTTTTGTGTTAGTGCTACAGGAAACAAGTTTCTGCCTGAAAAAGCTAGCCTTAGTTTTCCTAACTGCCTGTGTATATTGGTTCCTAACTTCCCTGAAAAGTTGCATGTCACGGGGGCTATTCTATGCTCATGCAGAACGCCACAGGATGTTTTTGTGAAGGTCAAGTGCAGTCAGGTCTGGAGAGAACCAAGGGCTATATCTGTTCCTGGTTCTACATTTTTGAATGGGGCATGCTTATTTAAGATGATGAGGAAATAACCAGGCATCCTCTACTGACGGTATGAGGTCAATATCCTTCCAGGATACCCGGGCTAGGTCGATTAGAAAGGCCTGCTCGCTGAAGTGTTTTAGGGAGCGTTTGACAGTGATGTGGGGTGATCGTTTGACCGCAGACCCATTACGGATGCAGGCTATAAGGCAGTGATCGCTGAAATCTTGGTTGTTAACAGCAGAGGTGTTTTTGGAGGGCAAGTTGGTTAGGATGATATCTATGAGGGTGATAATTGATTGATTGATAATTTGTGCGAGATTGAGGGCATCAAGCCTAGATTGTAGGATGGCCGGGGTGTTAAGCATGTCCCAGTTTAGGTCACCTAGCAGCACAAACTCTGAAGATAGATGGGGGGCAATCAATTCACATATGGTGTCCAGGGCACAGCTGGGGGCAGAGGGTGGTCTATAGCAAGCGGAAACAGTTAGAAACTTGTTTCTGGAGAGGTGGATTTTTTAAAGTAGAAACTGAAATTGTTTGGGTACAGACCTGGATAGTAAGACAGAACTCTGCAGACTCTCTCTGCAGTAGATTGCAACACCGCCCCCTTTGGCAGGTCTATCTTGTCGGAAAATATTATAGTTAGGGATGGAAATTTCAGGGGTTTTGGTGGTCTTCCTAAGCCAGGATTCAGACACGGCTAGGACATCCGGGTTGGCAGGGTGGGCTAAAGCAGTGAATAAAACAAACTTTGGGAGGAGGCTTCTAATGTTAACATGCATGAAAACAAGGATTTTACAGTTACAGAAGTCAACAAATGAGAGCACCTGGGGAGTAGGAATGGAGCTAGGCACAGCAGGGCCTGAATTAACCTCTACATCACCAGAAGAACAGGAGGAGTAGGATAAGACTATAAGAACAGGTCGTCTAGTACGTTCGGAACAGAGAGTAAAAGGAGCAGGTTTTTTGGGCGCGATAGAATAGATTCAAGGCACTGACTGTATCTGGTCATAAAAGGCAGGGAAAACATGTCATGCAACCCAACTCTTGAGACTGCAGTGTGTCCTGAACAAAGGGAGTAGGGAGTAGACAACATATACCTGTTGTCATACAGTTAATTCCCTCAGTTCTCTCTGAAAGGCTGCCGACTGATTCATCCTCCTCACACGCATGGCCCCAGATCATTGCTGTAAATGAGAACGAGAATTGGCCACCACGAAATTGGATGAATGCTGCTAAAATTATGGAAACAGGTAAAAGTGCATTTCATGCAATAGGACTAAGTACTGTTCATAAGTTCCTAAAAAAATGACAGAATCAGCACAGTGTTCCTGAGGTCTATCTTTAGGCACTGGTGCACAAGGCACTTTATTCTCCAAACTAGTAGCTACAGTACATTCCAGTGTGTTTTTCAATATCTGAGAAATCATGCCCCCTCAGATTTGTCCCGTTTAAACAAACGTTGTTTCTCTGTAATACTACTTGCCACATAGCAATTTTAGGAAGATGGCTTGAACTAGCCCAGATAACTATACTGAACAAAAACATAAAACAACATGCAACAATTTAAAATATTTTACTGAGTTATAATTCATATAAGGAAATCAGTCAATTGAAATAAATAAACTAGGCCCTAATCTATGGATTTCACATAAATGGGCAGGGGTGCAGCCATGGGTGGACCTTGGAGGGCATATAGGTCCGCCCACATGACAGCCAGGCCCACCCACTGGGAAGCCAGGCCAGCCAAGTTTTCCCCACAAAAGGGCTTTATCACAGACAGCAATACTCTACACCCTCCCCAGACATGTGAAGAAGCCAGATGTGGAGGTCCTGGGCTGGCGAAATTACACGTGGTCTGCGGATGTGAGGCTGGTTGGATGTGACATTGGAGGCAGCTTATGGTAGATAAATTTAGAAAAGCAAGTAATAATTAAATAACACACATTCAATCTTCGACTCAGATTTTAGCAGAAAAACATATTTTGTTTATTTTAAAATAGAGCCACCAATCATATATAGTTCAAGAGGTATGATTAGATATGCAGAAAGATATTAACATAGAATTAAGCATATGATTATGTCCGTTTCAGGTGTTGGGAAAATGTTTAGGAAAAAAACCCTCCAAAGCACCCCCCCCCCCCCCTCCAGCCATCCTTACCTACTTTGTGCCCCCCTTGGATTTTTGTGGTGCATGACGCCCCTGTTCTATATGACAAGTATTCGGCAGAATTCCGTTATTTTTGCGTAACTTACCTCCAGGAGTCGTGGAGAACAGAGTGCCTCCGGGCGTCTGATGGTAGGTGTCGGGCAGCTGAGACCAGTCTTTCGACTGCTCAAAGCTACTGGGAATAGAGCAGTAAGGTCTATACTGCGGTTACAATTAGAAGACATTGCAGAAAGTCGATGAATAAACAAATAAGTTATATAAAAGCAATTAAAAGTTCCAAAACAAAAACAGCCTGGCCAAATTATTGCAGATCAATGTCAACTCTGGCCTTTAGTCAACTAATGCTGCGCCAACTCGAAAGTATGTTTGGAAATACGGGACCGCTGGGAGACACACACCACTTCAAGATTAATATACTCAATATGCGCTGAGAGCCACGTGCAGGTGTTTATGAAAAAGCTACTGATGAGAGGCATGGTTTAGTTTCGGTGTCGCAATCACACCTTACTACTACTACTGTATGATACAACGGAGCTAAAATACATTTTACAGCTCACAATAACATTGTTGATTCAGTATGAACGGAAATGAACCAAGTCCCATGATTTAATTGTACTGTGTAAATGAGGACTAGGAAATAAAGTTTGATTAATGTCACCTATTTATTTGTCTATGTGACGTCGTGACAATGTTATTCAAAGTGTTATATCAACCAAGACGGCTTTTATTTTCTCAGATTGCATGACAGTGGTCGCTCATTAAAATGTCATTCCCAGTCAATCTTGGTTGTTTTGAAGAAGGGGGAAAAAAAAGTTACTCAAACATCTTCAGCCTTACCTGTTGAGCCATAATCCATTTAAACAGGATAACGAGATACTGTCAAAACATACTGAGTTTTTGGGTGTTATCGGGGTAGACAATTTATTGCTGGTGGGGCTCTATTGAATGTAAAATAATTGCCAGATTGCAGTCTCTTGTGGAAACTTCTTGATGCATGCAAGACAGTTGCAAGATGATAAACAGAACCCCCTGCCAGAACATGCAGTCAGTGAGTGATGACATCATCATGAGTAAACATGACACTATTAGTCTACTACTTAAACAAAGACAGACCAAGGGCACTTCAAATCAACAAGTGTCTGGAGAATTATGAGGTGTATGTCATGACGTTAATGCAATAAGAATAGAAAGGCGAAGATGGTACAGTTCCGTCTTTTTTATTGAATATTAAGGTAAATATTTCACATTAATACAGGCTACATAAAGTAGAGCCACTATACGACATGAAATGTACTCTCATTTGAACCCTTTTTAGTATGTAAACAATTATACATGTATTTACCACTCTAAAAGGTCTGACTTCTCTCTTTATGTTATCACCTAATTCTTGGGCTGAGTATAAATAGCGTACAGTCCCGTAGAGCCCTGCAGACCAAGAACAATTCATGTGGGGCTTTTAAAGTCAAAATAATGGCTATACTACGCAGAGAATGGATCCTGTTGAACAGGCAAATCGGTTTGTTCATAGACATTGGTAAACACATTACAGCCCACACTGGATTTGTCTTTTTAGTTAGGCACATCAAAATGGTGTCCAACCATCCAATTCCTCCTTTCTGGACACTCCCTAGGTTAATATCGTTGAATATTATGTAATTATCTGGTTCTCTTAAACGTGTATGAGTCTTGTTACTGGTCCTATGCTTTGATGGCCGCGTGTTTAGTTGACATGATTCAGGTGCACATTCCCAACGTGCGGGGCCCAAGTCCCAGGCCAGACCTAAAACGACAAGTTTTCCTCACTTAGCTACAAAACCACAACAGTGAGGACTGAGTAATGGTGAAAATAAGTGAAGAATGTTTATGAGAGTGCTTACCTGCTGGGAGTCTGAGTTATCTGCAGAGTTAGAGACAACCTTCATTATGGGGTTCCAGGCAGGGTCAGCGTTATGGAGCCCGTTGTACACGGGGCCCCCGGGGGCCTCTCCCATAGGTGGGTGGGGAGGAATCATCGTCCCGCCATACATTGATATTGGCAAACCCTCGAAAGGACAATAAGAGAGAGAAGTGGTAAACATTTTGTTTTTGTGATAGATCTCATAGGATCATTCGCACCAGGAGATCTTTGCACCAACTACTTAGCTGTGTCCGTTACCTTTGGGAAGTCCATAAAGTTGGTGGGCATGGGCTGATGGAAAGTGTTGGAGGGGTTCACGATGCCCGTGTCGTCCCGCTCCATGGCCTGGTGCTGGGAGAAAGCACTCTGCTCCTGCATCTGCTGGTGCATCACGTGACCGCCCATCAGGGGCTGAGACCAGCCCGACATCGCCTCTGGTGGAGGGTAAGAGGGGAGGACTGAGATTTGGGATGGTGTGAGAGTTAATTGTCATGTTAAAAAAAAAACATTTACACAGAAGACATTCACAATACATTCCAAAACCTTTACAAGAAACATCTTAAAACACTCTGAAGTTAAGACGATCAGGTCTACACCTATCCATTGTGCACTAACCCCATCCACCTTCCCCCTGAACACTCACCAGAAGCACTGCCCACTCCGAAGGACCAGATGCCCCCCTGTCCCACAGGCGGTGTGTAGCTGGCAGTGAGCATGGCATGGTTGACGGAGCCCGTCTGGCGGATACGTGCCAGGCGCTCGGTGCCGATGGGAGGGGGCACCTTGCGGTCTTGCTGGCTATTGCTGCTGGGCTTCGCCTGAATCAGAGCCGGGGTCACCATGGACGCACAGAGGGGGGACGAGCCCCCGGACGTCACAGTGGGCACTGGGGACTCACCTGAGGGAGGGGCAAAGGCTTGGCTTGTTAACTTTCCAAATGTTAGATTAATCAAATACTTAGGATAAAATCACATTAAATCATTTGATTTGGCTACATTTACTTTCATTATTTTACCAAGTGACTGTCTCGGTGTCCCCACCTTGACAGTAGACAACGAAGCTAATGTACTTTGTTTACAAAAAAACAAAAAACAGGGGGGGGAACAGAACATCTATGAAGCAACGGCCCTGTTTCCTCTCGCTGTGTTGTGTTCTTACAGGAGGTGGAGGCGCTCCAGGGGTGAGGAGAGAAGTGCTGGCGGCTGAAGGAGGGCGTGCCCACGGAGGCTGGACCCTGCAGGTACACTGGACTGCAAGAGATACTGGTGGCGAAGCTAGTCAGCGCAGCAGACGAAGAGATGGAGTTTCCCGACGGGTCCATTGGGTGCATTCCTGAAACAAAGAGTTCAACTGACCCGGTTAAATTATGTAGGCACAAACCACTGTGATAAACTGAACTAGTCTGTCTATATACAGGTAACTGCCAAAATAAAGGAAGCGGTTGAGTAAATAAATTAGGGTTCTGGTTCCTATGGTGTATTTTCTTTGAATGGGTTAGGTCCACTCAACCCCTCAAAGGGCAAGGTAAATGACAATTCAACCATCCACAAGGCACAAGTGGTCACTGAATGGTTTGATGAGCATGAAAACGATGTAAACCTTACGTCGAGATTCTGGAGTAGCGCCAGAGACAGTATTTACCACTACCATCAACAAAATAACTAATTATTATTTATTGTGGAAGAATGGTGTCACATCCCTCCAATAGAGTTCCAGACACTAGTAGAATTTATGCCAGGGCTCATTGAAGCTGTTCTGGTGGCTTGTGGTGGTCCAACGCCCTATTAAGACACTTTAATGTCGGCGTTTCCTTAGTTTGTCAGTTCCTGTATGCATGCATGCGTGCGTGTATGTATGTATGTATGTATGTATGTATGTATGTATGTATGTATGTATGTATGTGAAGAGTACTGGTTTGTGGAATCAGTTGAATTTTTGTTTCTATGGAACAAAAGTATTGTCTTGGAGTTAGACTACATGGAGCTATGGGCTATGACTGTGTGTGGTGGAGTCTTTATGGTCCTTGTTGCTTACCGATTGGACTGGTGACAATCCTCTGGGTGTTACAGCGGTACCCTGGTGCCTTGGAGCCATCAGGAGGGGGCACCAAGTTCTCCATCTGTCCCATGCCCCCTATATAGGCCGGCGGAGCGGTGTAGGGCTGCTCAGGAGGGGTCCGTGCAGGCAGGTGACATGCTCCCCACACCTGGTTGTTGCCCACCTGGTTGCTGTCAAACATGCTGCTGAAATGGTTGAAGAGGGCTGTGGGGCCGTAGTTGGGGGGCAGCTGCTGGGCCTTGCCCCCGTGGATGTGCATCTGGGAGCCGTTCATCATGCCCATGTTGGAGGACATCTGCTGCTGCATGGAGGGGGTTGCCATGCCCTGGCTGGCATGCTGCTGCTGTGGTTTCTGACGTTGCTCCTGAGATGCTCCAGAGGGTACAAATACAGACTGGTGCTCCTGTAGAGATGCCCCAGCTGCCATGGGGTAGAACTGGGCCGAGGGCTGCATGCGTGAGGGAGCAGGCGATGCGTAGTGAGGTAAAGTGCTGCTGGTGTGTGTGACCGTGCTGCCCCCTGCTGGTGCAGAGCGAGACGTGGGCAGGAGGGAGCAGGGAGGCTGGGCGGCCCGGAAGCTGGGCTCTGTGCTGGAGGAGGAGGGGAGGGACAGCTGCTGCTGTCGGCTATCTGGCTGCTGTGAGGGCAGTGGTGGTGGAGCAGTGGGAGCTGTGAAGTGCATGGGGCCGGTGGAGTTGGAGCCTTCAGATGCTCCACGTTGGACAGGTGCCGCTGAGTCTGGAGGGGACTTCTCTTTACCAGGCGTGGCGCAGCCAGCAGGCTCTAGCTTGGAAATGGGTAGCTGCTGTGCAGGTGGGGCGATAGGCGCAGGAGGGGAGGGTGGGGTAGAGGGCGTGGTGGGGGGTGCAGTGCCCACCTGCGTAGCGGGCGCACCACTCAAGGTCGAGGTGACCACTGCCATGCTGGCCGTCTTTGATTCGCCAGAAAATATCTGCTTCCTGATGGAGGAGGGCATGGGGGTGCCAGAGGGTGCAGATCTGGAGGGAGAGGCGGTGGCTGCAGGGCCTGCTATAAAGGTAGGGGCTGTGTACTCTGGATGGACAGTGGAGGCAGGCAAGGGCCGGGGAGCAGTGGTCCCGTTGTGCTTGGGAGAGCTGTTAGTGCTGGCGGGGCTGATGGGACGCACCGGGAACGGGCCCCAGGTATTGGGCGACGGAGAGAAGGTGCCACCGAACTGTGCCATGGGCAGGCGCGGGTGTCTGATGTGGTGCATGGTCTGGGCGGCCAGCAGGGCCAGGTGGGGGTTGGAGTATGCCAGAGGAAGTGAAACAAAAGGGGGCCTCACTCCGGGAGACAGGTTCTTCCCCATCTTCCCTCCCTGTTGAGAGACAGAGGACGACTGGAAGGACACAGCGGACGACGGCAACACCGATGCCAGGCCCTTGGAGCCGGCCGCCGTAGTGTTGGTGGCCCCTGTGGAGGTGGTGTAGGTGGAGCCAATCTTGGTGCTGGTGCCAGGTGCGCGGATGTGGTTTCTGGGGATCAGGTCCTCCAGCTCCTTGGCTGGGTCCTGGATCAGGGCACTGATCAGCTGCACGGCGTGTCGAGTCGACTCTGTGCCACCTCTGAAAGACCAGAAGGAAGAAAAGCAGGTGTGTGTCAGACAGTAAAAATGACTATGATATACTGACAGACTGTTCTGTGAAAGCAGTAGACAAATTGGCTGGTCTAACCTGATGGTGATCATCCTCTCTCCATTCTTGTCCTTCTGTTTGTCCACGTCGATGTGAGCACCGGTCACGTCCTGAATGGCAGTGATATTACAGCCACCTCTGCCCATGATCCGAGACACCACAGAGGCAGGCACCGACAGCTTCTTTGACCTGAGAAAACACACAAAAGCAATTCAATTAATATATATGTGTCCTACAGTTGGGCAAAAAAAGTATTTAGTCAGCCACCAATTGTGCAAGTTCTCCTTAAAAAGATGAGGCCTGTAATTTTCATCATAGGTACACTTCAACTATGACAGACAAAATGAGGGGAAGAAAAAATCCAGAAAATCACATCGTAGAAATGTTAATGAATTTATTTGCAAATTATGGTGGAAAATAAGTATTTGGTCACCTACAAACAAGCAAGATTTCTGGCTCTCACAGACCTGTAACAACTTCTTTAAGAGGTTCCTCTGTCCTCCACTCGTTACCTGTATTAATGGCACCTGTTTGAACTTGTTATCAGTATAAAAGACATCTGTCCACAACCTCAAACAGTCACCCTCCAAACGCCACTATGGCCAAGACCAAAGAGCTGTCAAAGGACACCAGAAACAAAATTGTAAACCTGCACCAGGCTGGGAAGACTGAATCTGCAATAGGTAAGCAGCTTGGTTTGAAGAAATCAACTGTGGGAGCAATTATTAGGAAGTGGAAGACATACAAGACCACTGACAATCTCCCTCGATCTGGGGCTCCACGCAAGATCTCACCCCGTGGGGTCAAAATGATAACAAGAACGGTGAGCAAAAATCCCAGAACCACATGGGGGGACCTAGTGAATGACCTGCAGAGAGCTGGGACCAAAGTAACAAAGCCTACCATCAGTAACACACTACGCCGCCAGGGACTCAAATCCTGCAGTGCCAGACGTGTCCCCCTGCTTAAGCCAGTACATGTCCAGGCCCGTCTGAAGTTTGCTAGAGAGCATTTGGATGATCAGGAAGAATGTCATACGGTCAGATGAAACCAAAATAGAACTTTTTGGTAAAAACTCAACTCGTCATGTTTGGAGGACAAAGAATGCTGAGTTGCATCCAAAGAACACCATACCTACTGTGAAGCATGGGGGTGGAAACATCATGCTTTGGGGCTGTTTTTCTGCAAAGGGACCAGGACGACTGATCCGTGTAAAGGAAAGAATGAATGGGGCCATGTATCGTGAGATTTTGAGTGAAAACCTCCTTCCATCAGCAAGGGCAATGAAGATGAAACGTGGCTGGATCTTTCAGCATGACAATGATCCCAAACACACCGCCTGGGCAACGAAGGAGTGGCTTCGTAAGAAGCATTTCAAGGTCCTGGAGTGGCCTAGCCAGTCTCCAGATCTCAACCCCATAGAAAATCTTTGGAGGGAGTTGAAAGTCCGTGTTACCCAGCAACAGCCCCAAAACATCACTGCTCTAGAGATCTGCATGGGGGAATGGGCCAAAATACCAGCAACAGTGTGTGAAAACCTTGTGAAGACTTACAGAAAACGTTTGACCTCTGTCATTGCCAACAAAGGGTATATAACAAAGTGGTGAGATAAACTTTTGTAATTGACCAAATACTTATTTTCCACCATAATTTGCAAATAAATTCATTAAAAATCCTACAATGAGATAATCTGGATTTTTTCCCCTCATTTTGTCTGTCATAGTTGAAGTGTACCTATGATAAAAATTACAGGCCTCATCTTTTTAAGTGGGAGAACTTGCACAATTGGTGGCTGACTAAATACTTTTTTTGCCCCACTGTATGTCTTTACATTCCACAACTATGTAGTAGATACAAGTGGCAGTTGATTGTTATACATTACAAACTAAAGCACCGGAGATGCTAAACAGGGATATACTGTACTCCTGTCTTTATGCATAACAGTAACAACAGTAGCGACTGTTTGATTTGAGGCACATTCCTGTGAGCCAACTCACCTTCGCACCACCTCCTTCCAGCCTTCTTCTCTCTTCTGGCCCCTCTTGGGGCTGGTGAGGTTCATCTTGCTGACGGGCGAGATGACTGGCAGTGAAATAGTTCTGAACGAGGAGGGAAGGGAACTGGGCGTGAAGTCGTTTATGTGGTCATGGATTCTGAGAAGAAAGAATACGGAATAATAAACTTAAGAGAACCCTGCGGTGTACCTAAAACAATTCAGATGGAAGAATCCTGCATGTGTCCTTTCTACATTTTTCACTAAAGCCAGAGAAAACAAACCACTACAGCAGTATAATAGTTAAAGGACTAACAAAAGGTTATATTTTTAGTTTGGATACATAGCAGTTGAGCAAAAAAGACTAGCCACTTACTTATGGTGTGGTTTGGAGATGGACACAGTGATCTTGTCGTCTCGGGAGCTGTGCAGTGATGTGCACTGTCTCTTCTCAGGGACCGGCTGGGGCTGCTGGCTCACCACCGAGGGAGCAGACGATGAAGAGCAGGAGGAAGACGAAGAGGGCAGGTCCGGTAGGTAGTTGAGCTCCTGGCTCTTGCCTCCGCTGCTGCTCTCGCTGTTGCAGTCGGTGCTGTCCAAGTTGTCCGAGTCGCTTCCACCTGGCACCCTGCCACCCCTGGGCTCCCCGTGGATCTTGTTTTTGTTAGCCTTCTGCTGAGCCAGCGCCACCTGGGGGTCTTGCAGGATGATGGGCTCGCTGGGGGAGTCCTTGGTCTTGTTCTTCTTGTTCTTGCGGTTGGTGCTGGGCGTGGTCGTCACATTGGCTCGTTTCTTGCCGAAGGCGTTGGTGAAGGTGCTGGAGGTGGCAGAGATGCCAATGGTGGTGGTTGTGGTAGCACTGGGCGGGTCAATAGGGACATCGCCATCTACACAGACCATGAGACAAGGAAGGAAAAGGTTATTCACCTTTATTTTACAATTGTAAATGAACAGAAATTATTTTTAAAAAGATGCCGGATGGCTGTTTCTCAGTTGAGATGTACACTGAACAAAAAAATAAACGCAACATGTAAAGTGTTGGTCCCATCACTTTTTTTTTTCATGAGCTAAAAAAAATATTGTCATGCTGGCTGCAGGAATGTCCATCAGAGCTATTGCCAGAGAACTGAATGTTAATTTCTCTACCACAAGCCTCCCCCAACATTGTTATAGAGAATTTGGCAGTACGTCCAACCAGCCTCACTACCACAGACCATGTGTATGGCGTTGTGTGGGCGAGCAGTTCGCTGATGTCAACATTGTGAACAGAGTGCCCCATGGTGGTGGTGGGGTTAAGGTATGGGCTACGGACAAGCTACGGACAACGAACACAATTGCATTTCATCTATGGCAATTTGAATGCACAGAAATACCCTGTGACGGGATCCTGAGAACCATTGCGAGGCCCATTTTTTAAAGGTATCTGTGACCAAAAGATGCATATGGGTATTCCCAGGCATGTGAAATCCATTGTTTAGGGCCCAATGAAATTAGTTAAAATTGACTGGTTTCTTCACATGAACTGTAACTCAGTAAAAAAATCTCTTTCAAATTGTTGCATGTTGCGTTTATATACATGTTCAGTACATTCTTCTTTCAGTTTACATAATAGGGAAACAAAACAGGCTGTAAATAAGTGAGTAGCTTGTTTAATTGTGACTTCAATATCCCTTCAGTCACGCAGACAGACATAGTTTATCTAGAAAAAAAGGTCATCTTAAACAGCAATACAATGCTGATGTCAGTATCTGGATTAGGTTATTAGAGGCTGTAAAGGTTGAGCTGGTAAATTGGTGCTCACCCTCGGAGGAGTCTTGATCCTGGTCCTGTAACTCCAGGTCCTCCTCCTTTACTTTGGCCTCTTCCTCCTCCAGCTTCCTCTTCTGCTCTTCCTTCTTTTTCTTGCGTTTCTCCTTACGCTTCTCACGCTTAGCAGCCAGGGCTTGCTTCTTACTTTCCTCCCTGGACTGTACACCCCAAGCAAAAAGAGATGATTACAATATCTACAGAGACCTGTAAATCCATACAGATAAATGAGGAGCAGAAGGTTTGTGTCCCAAATGACACCCTATTCCCTATTTAGTGCACCACTATTGACCAGGGCCCATAAGTAGTGGATCATTCTACATAACTGTTGCAAATTGAGGTGGGACATTTTTCAAAAACATTCAACATGCATGTCTTCAACATATGTCAGGTAGATATCCAGTGCCTTCAGAAAGTATTCATACCCCTTGACTAATTCCAAACTTTGTTGTGTTAGTCAATTCAAAATTGATTAAATATTATTTTTAACCTCGCAAATCTTCTACACACAATACCCAAATGACAAAGTGAAAACATGTTTAGACATTTTTGCACATTGAAAATTAAATACAGAAATATAAAAAATAATAATAATAATTAATCCCACCCGAGTTAATACTTACTAGAAGCACCTATGGCAGCGATTACAGCGTTGAGTCTTTCTGGGTAAGTCTCTAAGAGCTTTCCACACCTGGATTGTGCAACATTTGCCCATTGTTATTTTCAAAAATTCTTAAACCTCTTAAATGGTTGTTGATCTTCAAGTAGATTTAAGTCAAAACTGTAACTAGGCCATTCAGGAACATTCATTGTCTTCTTGGTAAGCAATGAGTGTAAATGTGGCCTTGTTTTAGATTGTCCTGCTGAATGGCGAATTAATCTTCCAGTGTCTGTTGGAAAGCAGACAGACAAGCTTTCCCTCTAGGATGTTGCCAGTGCATAGCACCACTCCATGTTCTTTTTCAAATCCTGAAAATTCCCCTATCCTTAACCACTCATTAGAAGCATACCCATAACATGATGCAGCCACCACTATGCTTGAAAATATGGAGAGTGGTACTCAGTAATGGGTTGTATTGGCCCCAATCATAACACTTGTATTCAGGACAAAAAAAGGTAATTGCTTTGCCACATTTTTTGCAGTATTACTTACATGCCTGGTTGTAAACAGGATGCAAGTTATGGAATATTGTTATTCTGTACAGGCATCCTTTTCACTCTGTCAATTAGGTTGGTATTGTGGAGTAACTACACTGTTGATACATCCTCAGTTCTCTCGAAAAACAGCCATTAAACTCTGTTTTAAAGTCAACATTGGCCTCATGGTGAAATTAGGAAGGGTGCCTGTATCTTTATAGTGACTGGGTGTATTGACACATCATCCCAAGTATAATTAATAACTTCACCATGCTCTAAGGGATATTCAATGTCTGCTTTTTAAAAATATATATCCATCTACCAAATAGGTGAGCTTTGTGAGGCATTAGAAAACATCCCTGGTCTTTGTGGTTAAATCTGTGTTTTAAATTCACTGCTCGACTGAGGGACCTTACAGATACAGTTGAAGTCGGAAGTTTACATACACATTAGCCAAATACATTTTAACTCAGTTTTTCACAACTCCTGACATTTAATCATAGTAAAAATTCCCTGTCTTAGATCAGATAGGATCACCACTTTGTTTTAAGAATGTGAAAAGTCAGAATAATAGTAGAGAGAATTATTTATTTCAGCTTTTATTTCTTTCATCACATTCCCAGTGGGTCAGAAGTTTACATACACTCAATTAGTATTTAGTAGCATTGCCTTTAAATTGTATATTATGGGTCAAACATTTCGGGTAGCCTTCCACAAGCTTCCCACAATAAGTTGGGTGAATTTTGGGCCATTCCTCCTGACAGAGCTGGTGTAACTGAGTCAGGTTTGTTGGTCTCCTTGCTCGCACATGCTTTTTCAGTTCTGCCCACAAATATTCTATGGGATTGAGGTCAGGGCTTTGATGTCCTTAGGCCATTTTGCCACAATTTTGGAAGTATGCTTGGGGTCATTGTCCATTTGGAAGACCCATTTGCGACCAAGCTTTAGCTTCCTGACTGATGTCTTGAGATGTTGCTTCAATATATCCACAATTTTCCTGCCTCGTGATTCCATCTATTTTGTGTGAAATGCACCAGTCCCTCCTGCAGCAAAGCAACCCCACAACATGATGCTGCCACCCCCGTGCTTCACGGTTGGGATGGTGTTCTTCGGCTTGCAAGCCTCCCCCTTTTTCCTCCTAACATAATGATGGTCATTATAGCCAAACAGTTCTATTTTTGTTTCATCAGACCAGAGGACATTTCTCCAAAAAGTACCATCTTTGTTCCCATGTGCAGTTGCAAACCGTAGTCTGGCTTTTTTATGGCAGTTTTGGAGCAGTGGCTTCTTCCTTGCTGAGCGGCCTTTCAGGTTATGTCGATATAAGACTCGTTTTACTGTGGATATTGATACTTTTGTACCAGTTTCCTCAAGCACCTTCACAAGGTCCTTTGCTGCTGTTCTGGGATTGATTTGCACTTTTCGCACCAAAGTAAGTTCATGTCTAGGAGACAAAATGCGTCTCCTTCCTGAGCGGTATGACGGCTGCATGGTCCCATGGTGTTTATACTTGCGTACTATTGTTTTGTACAGAAGAACGTGGTACCTTCAGGAATTTGGAAATTGCTCCCAAGGATGAACCAGACTTGGAGGTCTACCATTTTTTCTGAGGTCTTGGCTGATTTCTTTTGATCTTCCCATGATGTCAAGCAAAGAGGCACTGAGTTTGAAGGTAGGCCTCGAAATACATCCACAGGTACACCTCCAATTGACTCAAATAAGCTTCTAAAGCCACGACATCCCTTTCTGGAATTTTCCAAGCTGTTTAAAGGCACAGTCAACTTAGTGTATGTAAACTTCTGACCCACTGGAATTGTGATTATTTCACTTAGAATTCACTGTGTCTGTAAACAATTTTTGGAAAAATTATTTGTGCCATGCACAAAGTAGATGTCCTAACCGACTTGCCAAAACTATTTTTGTTAAGAAATTGGTGGAGTGGTTGAAAAATGAGTTTTAATTACTCCAACATAAGAGTATGTAAACTTCCGACTTCAACTGTAATTGTATGTGTGGGGTACAGAGATGAGGTAGTCATTTAAAAATATAATATTCAACACTGTTGCTACAAACAGAGAATCCATTTAACTTTATTTTATTTAACGACGCAAGTTAGTAAAGAACAAATTCTTATGACAAATTCTATGACGGCCAACCAAAAGGCAAAAGGCCTGCTGCGGGGACTGGGATTAAAAATGAAAATATAGGACAACACGACAAAAGAGACCTAAGACAACAACACAGCATGGTAGGAACACAACATGACAACATGATAGCAACACAACATGGTAACAGCCCAAAACAGGGTCAAACATTATTGGGCACAGACAATAGCAAATAGCAAATAGCAAAGGGGGACTCAGAGTGTTTTATAAATGAGCATCAACCAGAACAAGGTTAAGGGCAGGGAAAGCTTGTTGGACATTAAAAAAGCTTTGTTGTAGAGCGTTTAACACAAAATCTGGGGAGGGAGCAGCTGAGTATAAGACTGTATCAGGTTATAACCTGAAAGGTTATCAGGATTCAAAACACTCTTCCTTAACCACGTCTCAGTAATGACCAAAACATTTGGATTGAAGCTGTGAACCCACACTTTCAATTGATCCATTTTAGGTAATAAGCTTCTAGTGTTAACGTGCAGAAAACCCAGGCTTTTATGGGAACAGAAGTCAGTGAAGCAGATATCAGGGCACAAGTCAGAATTGGGGCTAGCAACAGTAGGTGGGCCAGGGAGTACATGCACATTTCCAGATATCATCAACAGTAATACAATCAAGGCATGGCATAGGACAGGGAGAGCTCTGCAGTGCTGATTTATGACATTAGAATGTGCATTAGACTGGCAACAAGATCATCTTGTACAGCAAGTTCCTCAGGTAACATGAATACAAAGCCGACTTGGAGGTTAGAATAGGATGGGGGCCGAAAGTCAGTGTAGCCAATAGAGAGTCTGGGTCCCGAGTGTGGGAACATAGTCTGTCCCATGGTTGGGTAAACAATAAAAAGTTCATAGTGAACAAAGCATGCAGGAGTCATGAGGCAAATCTCAAAATGCACAAGAAAAAAAAAAACTTGGGGCTAGCCATTGTAAGTTCAGAGGCAATCGCACCAACAGTGCCTGTGTGCTGGAGGCGAGCGAAAGCTCGGGAGAGAGGTGGGAGTGTGGTGCGGGTATCTGTACAAGACATGGGGCGACAAGCCAGGACAGACGGTGAACAGATCACCAGGTGGATTCCAAGCAGCAGTGCAGCAGGCAACAGGGGTGGGTGTGAAGCACATTTTTACTCCTGAACTTATTTATGTTTGCCATAACAAAGGGGTTGAATACTTATTGACTCAAGACAATTCAGAGTTTCATTTTTATTAATTTGTCAAATTAAAAAAATAAACAATTCCACTCTGACATTATGGGGTATTATGTTCAGGCCAGAGACAATTATTTTTTTGTAAAATTCAGGCTGTAACACAAAATGTGGAAAAAGTAATGTGGAACACTAGCTGACTTGTGATGGCTCTACATAAGACAGTCTTATGTGCGTAGAGCCATCACCATGCGCAACATGAGTGTCATGCTCATACAAAACATACATTTCTAAAAGCTTACCCCAAAAAATTCCCAATTAAAAGTTGACTGCAATGAAAGCATACCTGGTAGAATGAAATCATGATGTTTTGTGTCAATTGTGTAAAAGGATGAAACAAAACAGACATGAGATGTCCCTTGCTGATAGTATCCTAAAAATGAGGAACATTTCAAGCAGAGGGAGACGGCAGCAGCGGAAAAATATATATAATGCCAGTGCTTCCCAGAGAATGCGGAAGTTGAGAGCAAAGCCGAGAGAAAAAGCAGAGAGTGTCAAGAAAATCAAATGTTAGAATACAACATGTACAAACTTAGAGTGAAATTCTTATGAGCCCTTTTCTTGAACTGCATTGTTGGTTAAGAAAAAAATTAAAAGCAACAAGAACATAATAATGAGCTATATACAGGGGTTACCGGTAACTGAGTCAATGTGCGGGGTTACAGGTAAGTGACTATGCATACCGTAGATAATTAAAGCAGTGTAAAAACGAAGTAAAATAGTCCGGGTGGCCATTTGATGAATTGTTCAGCAGTCTTACGGCTTCGGGGTTGAAGCTGTTAAGGAGCCTTTTGGACCGGTACCGCTTGCCATGCGATAGCAGAGGGAACAGTCTATGTCTTGGGTGACTGGAGTCGGACAATTTTATTTTGGCTTCCTCTGACACGCATAGTATATAGGTCCTGAATGTCAGGAAACTTGGACCCAGTAAAGTACTGGGCCGTACGCACTACCCTCTGTAGTGCCTTATGGTCGGATGCCGCGCAGTTGCCATACCAGGCTGTGATGCAACTGGTCAGGGTGCTCTCGATGGTTTAGTTGTAGAACTTTGAGGAACTGGGGACCCATGCCAAATCTTTTCAATCTCCTGAGGGGGATTAGGCGTTATCGTGCCCTCTTCACAACTGTCTCAGTGTGTTTGGACCATGATAGTTCGTTGGTGATGTGAACACCAAGGAACTTGAAACTCTCGACCATCTCCACTTCAGCTGTCGATGTTAAATGGGGGCCTGATTGGCCATCCTTTTCCTATAGTCCACAATCAGCTCCTTTGTCTTGCTCACATTGAGCGAAAGGTTCTTGTCCTGGCACCACACTGCCAGGTCTCTGACCTCCTCCCTATAGGCTGTCTAATCGTTGACTGTGATCAGGCCTACCACTGTTGTGTCGTCTGCAAACTTAATGATGGTGTTGGAGTTGTCCTTGGCCACGCAGTCGTGGGTGAACAGGGAGTATAGGAGGGGACTAAGCATGCACCGCTGAGAATCACCGTGGCAGATGTGTTGTTACCTACCCTTACCACCTTTAGCTTGTTCCTTGAAAGCGTCAGTTGAAGCCTTTAGCTCGGTGCAGATGTTGCCTGTAATACATGGCTTCTTGTTGGGATATGCATGTACGGTCACTGTAGGGACGACGTCGTCGCTGCACATTGATGAAGCCGGTGACAGGTGGAATACTCCTCAATGCCATTTGATGAATCCCGGAACATATTCCAGTCTGTGTTAGCAGTCCTGTAGCGTAGCATTCACGTCATCTGACCACTTCCGTATTGAGCGAGTAACTGGTACTTCCTGCTTTAGTTTTTGCTTGTAAGTGTGAATCAGGAGGATATAATTATGGTCAGATTTGCCAAATGGAGGGCGAGGGAGAGCTTTGCATGCTTCTCTGTGTGTGGAGTAAAGGTGGTCTAGAGTTTTTTCCCCCCTCTGGTTGCATATGTGACATGCTGGTAGAAATGAGGTAATATAGATTTGTTTGCCTGCATTAAAGTCCACAGCCACTAAGAGCACCACTTTTGGATGGGCATTTTCTTGTTTGCTTATGGCCTTAAATAGCTTGTTGAGTGCGGTCTTCGATGTAGCTGCTCTGTCCTGCCAATGCACGGAAAAAACAGTAACAAGAACAGAATTACAGAAAAAGAAGGCAAAGCTGTCTTTAAAAAAACTTGAACAGAGAGCAGCTAGGTCAAAAGAGGAGCATGAAGAAAACTGTGTGGGAAAATACTCAGGACAACAAAAAGACAAAGCAGGTTTAAAAGCACAACAGAAATTGGAGGCAAAGAGAATTAATCTCAAGGAACTAGAGGATAAATTAGAATAACAGAGAAAGCAACTTGACCATTCTAAAAGAGCCTTGCTGACAGCAGTGCTAGATGAAGGGCTTCCATCTGCCAGAAGGAGGAACTTTAAAAAGGCTAAAGCCCGTATGCCAAAACAGGCAGCACAGTATGTCAATACTACCATGGACTTCATTGACAAGGACTCACCAAGCCATTTTCCGTCTGAAGATCAGAAACACAGACGGAAATTTGGAAGTGGCAGTTGTTGAAGAATTAGTCAAAGGCCTATGAAAAGTCCAGACAATCTGCAACTAGGAAGGCTTTGGCTTGTTCACTGAATAAGAAATAAACTATAGGAACAGTTTGCAAAAATATTTGGGGTCAGCAGAAAACTTAAGGCAAGCAACAACAAAAAACCCAGAAGGTCGACATAGATCAGTGGTCACCAACCGGTCAATCGCGATCCACTGGTTGATCTCCAAGGCATTCCTAGATGATCAGCAAACATTTCTGTAAAAAAAATGAACGATAAGCCTTGAGTTCCTATTTTGTTTTTTTCTTTGTCTCGTGCTGTTGGTGCACCCGATTCAGCTGCCATGCGTGAACCATTTTATATGTCTGGAGGTACAAACTCTGCCTTCCCAGGGGGAGCAAATCAAGTGCACTATAGACCTACCACTGGCCAATCGTATGGCTCAGATTGTAACAGGCATAACAGAAAGCTACAGCAAATTTGAAACTGAGATTTCTAAAGCATGGCTAGAGAGAGACTGTCAACGAATACAGCAAAGAACTGCTGTTTTTATGAGTGAGTTCATGTTGAAATTTTTACTCAGCACTGTCAACACTTTAATAAACCATTAAATGTGGGTTCTCCCTTCTTCCACTTGCTCTACAACCAGCACTGCAGCTGCAATGAATAAGTAGGGAAGTATCGATAGGCTTGCATTATTATTAGCGGCTTGTGTCTTTTTTAATATTAAACTTTTTTAAACTTCTCTGTTCATAGGAGTAAAATGAATTTGTGCATGAAGCAGAAAATGCTGTGCAACTCGAGTTGCCATCAGCTGGAAGACTGTGCCCCTTTTTGGTCAGTCAGCGCAGGAAAGGGAGAGATGTTAAGAGGAGGACCCTCAGTATGCTGCCCTCTCCCTCCACTGAGACGGACCATCAGATGCAAGCTCCATCAGCCCAGTAAAATAAAAAGCAAAAGCAAAATTATTAAAATGCATGCTCTTGGTAGACCGAAAGTAGTCTGTTCTTTCAATCGATTGGTCTAAAAAATGTTAAAGGTGTATTTTTCCATATTAAGACACCCTGTGTGTTTTAATAAAATCAGCTATACGCAATGAGCTTGTCTGATGCTTAAAGCTAACAGTTTGATGTCAATGCGGAGCAATACAGAGCCCTCCGCATTGTTACAACATTTGGGAGGCGCATGGAGATGCGGTACAGAGCTCGATTTGGCCTCTGCGTGCCTCTGGAGGCTCCGCAATTGCGCCTCCATATGGAGCCTCCCACCACATTTTCGAATCAAGCATAAATTGGATTTTAGTCTAGGCCTCCAAAATGGATTAGTTCACTGGGATGGGTGCAAATATACATACAGTACCAGTCAAACGTTTGGACACATCTACTCATTCCAGGGATTTTTTATTTTGACTATTTCCTACATTGTAGAATAACAGTGAAGACATCAAAACTATGAAAAAACATGTAGTAGCCAAAAAAGTGATGCACAAATCAAAATATACTTGAGATTCTTCAAAGTAGCCACTCTTTTCCTTGATGACAGCTTTGCACACTCTTAGCATTCTCTCAACCAGCTTCATGAGGTAGTCACCTGGAATGCATTTCAATTAACAGGTGTGCCTTGTTAATTTGTGGAATTTCTTTCTCTGTTAATGCATTTCAGACAATCAGTTGTGTTGTGACAAGGTAGGGGTGGTATTCAGAAGATAGCCCTATTTGGTAAAATACCAAGTCCATATTATGGCAAGAACAGCTCAAATAAGTGAAGAGAAACGACAGTACATCAATACTTTAAGATATGAAGGTCAGTCAATCTGGAAAATTTCAATAACTTTCAAACTGCAGTCGCAAAAACCATCAAGCTCTATGATGAAACTTGCTCTCATGAGGCCAGCCACAGGAATGGAAGACCCAGAGTTAACTCTGCTGCAGAGGATAAGTTCATTAGAGTTAAGTGCAGCCCAAATAAATGGTTCAGAGTTCAAGTATCAGACACATCTCACCATCAACTGTTCATAGGAGACTGCTTGAAATCAGGCCTTCATGGTTGAATTGCTGCAAATAAACCGATACTAAAGAACACCACTAATAAGAAGAGACTTGCTTGGGCCAAGAAACACAAGCAACGAACATTAGACCGGTGGGAATCTGTTTTTTGGTCTGATGAGTCCAAATGTGAGATTTTTTGTTCCAACTGCCACAGAATAGGTGAACGGATGATCTCTGCATGTGTGGTTCCCACCGTGAAGCATGTTGGAGGTGGTGTGACGGTGCATTGCTGGTGACACTGCGATTTATTTAGAATTCAAGCCACACTTAACTAGCATGGCTAACATAGCACTCTGCAGCAATACACCATCCCATGACCCAACACACCTCCAGGTTGTGTAAGGGCTATTTTACCAAGGAGAGTGATGGAGTGCTGCATCAGATGACCTGGCCTCCACAATCACCCGACCTCAAACCAATTGAGATGGTTTGGGATGAGTTGGACCGCAGAGTGAAGTAAAAGCAGTCAACAAGTGCTCAGCATCTGTGGGAACTCCTTCAAGACAGTTGGAAAGGCATTCCAGGTGAAGCTGATTGAGAGAATGCCAAGAGTGTGAAAAGCTGTCATCAAGGCAAAGGGTGGCTACTTTGAAGAAGCTCAAATATAAAATAAATGTGGATTTGTTTAACACATTGTTGCTTTATTACTACATGATTCCATGCATAGTTTTGATGTCCATTCATAGTTTTGATGTCTTTACTATTATTCTACAATGTAGAAAATATTAAAAACAAAGAAAAACCATACATATACATATTTGTTACTGCTCGACTAAAACAACCTCGGACGACCAGCAGCCTAAAGACCAAACAATCGACCAGTCGACTAATTGGGTTCAGCCCTACTCACAAGTAATACAACAACTGGTCTATTACCGGTGTGATTATATAGTCTACATCAAATGTTGAAATAAAATGTTTAAAACAGTCTGAAAATAACAATGCATTGGCAGGGCAATTCAAGCTAAATCATTAGGTGGTGATAATGTTTTGGGCCTAAAGCCTAATGCATAAACCTCATTACTACAGTACTGTTTTTAATAGGTTAATGTTGCATAAGCTTACGTTTTTTAAAGTCAAAAGAATATCCGAAAGGTAGATCTTGGCTTGGATTTTGACTCAGAAAGTGATTGACTCAAAAGGGTGGTAACCACTGACATAGATTGAGGTAATCTACAGTCTCAGCAGTGGAAAAATATGAGGCACTCTCTCGCAAAGTGCCAAATAAGGAAAAGGTGAGCAAGAAGTTTGGGAGCGCAGCCAGCGTCCTAGAGCACTCCATTGCTCAGCTGTACCAAGAACTTCTCAAAGCCAACCCTTGTAACTCAATAGGAGCTGCTATGTTTTACAGAAAAAAGAGCAAGAACCATTAAACCACAGAAAAGTGCTAAACATGTGGGTTGCTTGCCTCTACGAATACTTTGAAAATATCAAAACAGAAATTACACACTGATGAGCAAATATTCACCAACCATAAAAGGTGTGCATGCATTCAGCAGTTGCACTATGCAAGAGAAAGGATGGTGGAAATCCCCTGTAGTTAAGTGTCAAACAGCAGTGCAAGGATTGGTGTCCATAGACAAGATCCATTTATTGCCCCCCACAACAACATAAAAGGACACTGATGGGAGATTGTCAGACAAAAAAAAGTTACAAAATGGGAAACAAGAGTATGCCAGATTTTTTTTTTTATCACTGGTCTGTAAGCGTGAATCTATGGAGATGCTCACTGATGAACAAGAGGTTCAAGCTTTTTCCGAACACATATTCATCAAGGACTGGCAGAACAACCAACTTGCAAAAGTGAAAGCCAACCTTCCAGAACACACAGCACTGGGCATCCTGGACTTTGCAGAAAACTACACTTGCAGGTACCAGCATGAGGCCCAGGGGGCTTACTGTACCCAATAGAGTGCTACACTGCACCCCTTGGTAATGTACTACAAATGTGGAAAATGCCCCATGACCATCACAGAAAGTTGTAAAATGATATCAGATGACCTCAAACATGACTACAATGCGGTCAACGCATTTCAAACTGCAGCTATTGATCACCTGAAAAACCAAAGAAATCTGGAGCTCAACAAGTTGTAAAGATACTCTGACAGCTGTGGTGCACACTACACATCACAAGGAACTATATCTGATGTTAGCTATGCTGTGTCTGATTTTGGTTTCCCCAAACAACGTAACTATTCTGGCTGCAGACACAGTAAATGTGCCAGTGATGGGGAAAGTGCAGTAATCAAGAGTCTTGCAACCACAGCAGTGAAGGATGGCCGAGCCCTGATCAGAAACGCAAAGGAGCTCTACAACTACAGCATTGCATCAAAAACAACAGGGTAGTGGCAACCAGAAACCTCAGCTGCTTCTGTGATTGTCTCCATGGGATTGCAGTTTGTGAGAATATATGTTGAGCAATGGAGAGAGGTGAAACTTCAGTCTGCATGGTAAGTAACACATAGCTTACATTACGTAAATCTTGTTTCATATTAAATGACTCATTTCAATAACCTCATGTAATTCTTTGTTTCCATACCAGAACTTTGAAAGATACACAGTGCTGGAGGTGTATTGTATTGATGGTAGTGGTGAATAAGAGATCTAATGTCATAAATCCAGAGAACACGCTGCAAGTGAAAAGAACATGCTGCAAGTGAAAATAGGGTATACAGTGTAATAGGAGATACAGTGTAAGAGACACTGCTTGAATAGTTTACCGATTCACTGAATTTCATTGATTATTATCAATGATTTGCTTGACAGAGCCCATTGTATTGTATTATTATATCAACTACAATGGCAAGATAAAGTATGTGAACCCTTTGGCATTAACTGGATTTCTGCATAAATTGGTCATCAAATTTGATCTGATTTTCATCTAAGTCACAACAATAGACAGTGTGCTTAAATAATAATAATAATAACACACAAATTATTGTATTTTTCTTGTCTATAATGAATACATCATTTAAACATTCACTGTGTAGGTTGGGAAAAGTATGTGAACACCTTGGCTAATGGCTTCTCCAATAGCTAATTGGAGTCCAATCAATTAGATGAGATTGGAGATGTTGGTTAGAGCTGCCTTGCCCTATAAAAAAAAAACTCACAACATTTGAGTTTGCTAATCACAAGAAGCATTGCCGGATGTGAACCATGCCTCGAACAAAAGAGATCTCAGAAGACCTAAGATTAAGAATTGTTGACTTGCATAAAGCTGGAAAGGGTTACAAAAGTATTTCTAAAAGCCTTTTCTAAAAGCCTTGAGTCCACGGTAAGCCAAATTGTCTATAAATGGAGAAAGCTCAGCACTGTTGCTACTCTCCCTAGGAGTGGCCGTCCTGAAAAGATGACTGCAAGAGGACAGCACAGAATGCTCAATGAGGTTAAGAAGAATCCTAGATTGTCAGCTAAAGCCTTACAGAAATCTCTGGAACATGCTAACATCTCTGTTGACAATTCTACAATACGTAAAACACTAAACAAGAATGGTGTTCATGGGAGGACACCACAGAAGATTCCACTGCTGAAGTTTGCAAAATTGCATCTGTATGTTCCACTGCACTACTGGCAAAATATTATGTTTACAGATGATACTACAGTTGAGTTGTTAGGAAGGAACACACAACAAAAAGGCACATCACACCAACATCAAAACCTCATCCCAACTGTAAAGTATGGTGGAGGAAACATCATGGTTTGGGGCTGCTTGCTTTCATTGCCGGAAAAAAATAATTCCCAAGTTTATCAAGACATTTTTGCAGGAGAATGTAAGGCTATCTGTCCACCAATTGAAGCGCAACAGAAGTTGGGTGATGCAACAGGAGAACGATCCAAAACACAGAAGTAAAATCATCATCAGAATGGCTTCAACAGAAGAAAATATGCCTCCTGGAGTGGCATATCCTGACCTCAACCCGATTGAGATGCTGTGGCATGACCCCAAAGAGAGCAGTTCACCCCAGACATCCCAAGAATATTGTTGAACTGAAACAGTTTTGTAAAGATGAATGGTCCAAATTTCCTCCTGACCATTGTGCAGGTCTGATCCGCAACTACAGAAAACATTTGGTTGTGGTTATTGCTGCCAAAGGAGGGTCAACCAGTTATTAAATCCAAGGGTTCAACATACTTTTTCCCACCCTGCACTGTGAATGTTTACATGGTGTGTTCAATAAAGACATGAAAATGTATAATTGTGTGTGTTATTAGTTTAAGCAGACTGTGTTTGTCAATTGTTGTGACCTAGATGAAGATCAGATCAAATTGTATGACCAATTTATGCAGAAATCCAGGTACTTCCAAAGGGTTCACATAATTTCTATATTCAGTGGCAAGAAAAAGTATGTTTATTTTTTTCCATTCTTCGGGAATGGTTAGCATGGCTATAAGTGATCGGGAAATTAACTAAAGCACAAATAGACTTGGCTACAAATAAACATGCGGTGTCCATGTTTCACGTGACATTTTGAGTGACATGTAGATGTTTTGTGGTTGCAAGGTGGCTTTCTGGTCTCATTGTGGATATCTATACTTTTGTTGATGTAACTACACAAAATCATATTGAAATATATATATTTTTTAAAGTAAATGTTTACTCTGTCACACCTTGGCCCCTTTATTTATAGAAAGGCCCATATAATACACACACCTTTGTATTGCATATTTGACATATTTACCTGAATTCCTTACCACCCCACTAAAGGTACAGTGCCTTGCGAAAGTATTCAGCCCCCTTGAACTTTGCGACCTTTTGCCACATTTCAGGCTTCAAACATAAAGATATAAAACTGTATTTTTTTGTGAAGAATCAACAACAAGTGGGACACAATCATGAAGTGGAACGACATTTATTGGATATTTCAAACTTTTTTAACAAATCAAAAACTGAGAAATTGGGCGTGCAAAATTATTCAGCCCCCTTAAGTTAATACTTTGTAGCGCCACCTTTTGCTGCGATTACAGCTGTAAGTCGCTTGGGGTATGTCTCTATCAGTTTTGCACATCGAGAGACTGAATTTTTTTTCCCATTCCTCCTTGCAAAACAGCTCGAGCTCAGTGAGGTTGGATGGAGAGCATTTGTGAACAGCAGTTTTCAGTTCTTTCCACAGATTCTCGATTGGATTCAGGTCTGGACTTTGACTTGGCCATTCTAACACCTGGATATGTTTATTTTTGAACCATTCCATTGTAGATTTTGCTTTATGTTTTGGATCATTGTCTTGTTGGAAGACAAATCTCCGTCCCAGTCTCAGGTCTTTTGCAGACTCCATCAGGTTTTCTTCCAGAATGGTCCTGTATTTGGCTCCATCCATCTTCCCATCAATTTTAACCATCTTCCCTGTCCCTGCTGAAGAAAAGCAGGCCCAAACCATGATGCTGCCACCACCATGTTTGACAGTGGGGATGGTGTGTTCAGCTGTGTTGCTTTTACGCCAAACATAACGTTTTGCATTGTTGCCAAAAAGTTCCATTTTGGTTTCATCTGACCAGATGTCTATCATAGTTGAAGTGTACCTATGATGAAAATTACAGGCCTCTCCTCTTTTTAAGTGGGAGAACTTGCACAATTGGTGGCTGACTAAATACTTTTTTGCCCCACTGTATATATATAATTTTCTGGGGTGGGACTACAAATAGCACCACTTCTGTATAATCATAAATATAGGGAATAGGGTGGCATTTGGGATGCAATAGCTTTTGTTTGATAAAAAGGTAAAAGTTACTCACCTTCTCCAAGTCCAGCTCCTTCAGCAGAATGCTGGCGTTCTTGTTGGCTTCTGCTGCCTGCTGATCTTTGGCTTTGACAATGGTCTCCATGCACTGGTGACATTTCTTCAGCAGGTCCTAGGAGGAGTATAAAACAAGCTTTGCCGTTGGGAGTTCACCCACACTTTCAGAGCGCCATAGTGTTTTACCCATGTTGATATTTTTCTCATTTTCTTTTTTTTTTTTACATTTTTACCCCATTTTCTCCCCAATTTCGTGGTATCCAATTGTTGTAGTCTCATCGCTACAACTCCCGTACGGGCTCGGGAGAGACGAAGGTTGAATGTCATGCGTCCTCCGATACACAACCCAACCAGCCGCACTGCTTCTTAACACAGCGCGCATCCAACCCGGAAGCCAATGTGTCGGAGGCTACACCGTGCACCTGGCAACCTTGGCTAGCGCGCACTGTGCCCGGCCCGCCACAGGAGTCGCTGGTGCGCGATGAGACAAGGACATCCCTACCGACCAAGCCCTCCCTAACCCGGACGACGCTAGGCCAATTGTGCGTCGCCCCACGGACCTCCCGGTCGCGGCCGGTTACGACAGAGCCTGGGCGCGAACCCAGGGACTCTGATGGCACAGCTGGCGCTGCAGTACAGCGCCCTTAACCACTGCGCCACCCGGGAGGCATTTTTCTCATTTTCAATTCATTTATTGCCTTGTCTGTTTTATCTTACCTTGTCTGCGATGGTAGCAATGTATCTCATGCACTCGATGTCCGAAGGGAACTGGTTGACCTCCTTCACCAGGTACTGCACCACCTTCACATGGCCCTGTAAGACAGAGGTCAGAGGTCAACCTCCCAGGATTCTTCTTCCATTTGCGCACCACCAGGGTCAATATCTAGGTGCAGGAAATGGGAGCACGTCCTAGAGTGCCAAAGTGTCAGATATGAGATATTCAACTATAAGTCAATATCAGAGCATATTTACATAAAGGAGCATGTCACACGAGTGTTTAATCACAGTATAGTTTAATTTGGGTAGTGGTGGGGGGGGGTCAGTGATGTACCTTGCGAAAAGCAGCCATGAGCGGCGTGATCTTGCGGTTGTCTGCTGCATCGACATCGGCCCCGGCCTGCACCAGAAGCTGCACCACGTCAAAATGCCCACCGTTGGCTGCCAGCCACAAGGGTGTGTTCCCCTTCTTATTACGCACGTCGATGTGAGCACCTCTGAGGATGAAGACGACAGGGTGAGTAGACAAATGATATTCTGACAAATGCCATGGTCAATCTCATATTACAGTCATAGGACTGTATCAGTAATTACCTGTTGATGAGGAGCTCACAGAACTTGTAGTGGCCCTTGTCTGCAGCAATGGTGAGCGCCGTGTCTCTGGAGGAGGGGACAGGTGGGGCGTTGACGTCAGCACTCTTGTCCAGCAGCACGCGTCCCACCTCAGCATAGCCACCCGACGCAGCCTCCATGAGGGGAGTCAGACCAGTCTAATAGCGAATGTAGGAGTCAGTGACATACTCCACCAAACAGACACCACACTGGCTAACACCAAACCTCATTCTTAATGTCTGACTTGACTCCAGCTCACATAACGACATGTCATGTTTAGCCGATAGCAGCTGCTCTCACCTTGGCGCGGTGCTCCACGTAGGCCTTGCGGTCCAGCAGCAGACTAACTACCTCCGCCCGTCCCTGGAAGCAGGCCAGGGTCAGTGCCGTGTTGCGGTTGGTCTCGATCTGAGCGTTGATGTCCGAGCCCATGTCCAACAGCAGCTTGACCGCAGGGACGTGGCCGTTCATGGCCGCCAGCATCAGAGGAGAGATACCGAGCTTACTCCCAGTCCTGAAGGAAACAGATACACAATGAGAGAGAAACAGACAGGGAGCAGGGAAAGCAAATATAACATAAACAGTTCAAGTGGAACTGTTTTAACTACCTTGCAGATATGAAACAAACAATCATAATATCAGTCAAAAAATATGCTTCAAAACCAGCGTTGAGGTTTTAAAAATAGGTTATTTTTGACAAAATTACATGACGTACATTAAGGTTTTGTGAGCAGCATTGATGGATGCAGTCCATGCATCCCGGAGTCACCTCTTCACTGTTTACTTTGAGACTGGTGTTTTGCGGGTTCTATTTAATGAAGCTGCCAGTTGAGGACTTGTCAAACTAGACAATCTAATGTACTTGTCCTCTTGCTCAGTTGTGCACCGGGGCCTCCCACTCCTCTTTCTAGTCTGGTTAGAGACAGTTTGCGCTGTTCTGTGAAGGGAGTAGTACACAGCGTTGTACGAGATCTTCAGTTTCTTGCCAATTTCTCACATGGAATAGCCTTCATTTCTCAGAACAGGAATAGGCTGACGAGTTTCAGAATTAAGTTCCTTGTTTCTGGCCATTTTGAGCCTGTAATCGAACCCACAAATGTTGATGCTCCAGATACTCAACTAGTCTAAAGAAGGACAGTTTTAATGCTTCTTTAAATCAGAACAGTAGTTTCGGCTGTGCTAACATAATTGCAAAAGGGTTTTCTAATGATCAATTCGCCTTTTAAAATGATACACCTGGATTAGCTAACACAGCGTGCCATTGGAACACAGGCGTGATGGTTGCTGATGATGGGCCTCTGTACGCCTATGTAGATATTCCATTAAAAATCTGCCTTTTCCAGCTACAATAGTAATTTACAACATTAATGTCTACACTGTATTTCTGATCAATTTTATGTTATTTTAAAAATTGACCCAAAAAATTGCTTTTCTTTCAAAAACAAGGACATTTCTAAGTAACTCCAAACTTTTGAACAGGAAGTGTATATATGTTAAGTTTAAATGTTACAACAACCTATAGCTACATTTTTGTTATTTGGAGTTCAATACTTTTTGATTAGGGTTGCAGCATATTATGCACATCTGCAAGTATAGCAGGACAAATATTTATCTTTTGTTTTAATATGTTAAAACGCTATATACATCAGCAGACATAAAAAGGGCCATGTTTTTTCTAATAAAACAATGGCTAGTTTGGGTCGCAGTTGCATGTTTTTTTTCTCCAAATTCAAATAGGCTATGTCAGGCCAGCAAAATTGTGTTTTTTCAATATTGTCCGTGCGCTGATTGAGTTTGACACCCCTGGGCTAGTGTATCTATTTATGTAGCTAGCTATTTATTTAGCGAGCTAATAACACGGCACCTAACGTTAGCTAGCTAGCTAGGAGGCCATGTCATTGGAGGAGTGGGTGAGTGACCGACTTTTCCCCCTCATCCTTTTTCGGTGGCTACAGCTAGATATGCTGCATGTGTCATTTGGTTAGCTAGCAAGAAACATAAATCACTTTGGTAGCTAGCTAGCTATACTGAACTTGAACGACGTATTCACAGTTAGCATATCTCTTAGTTGTCAATCATATATATTTGGCATTGATCAAACATGCAGGCAGGCAAGTTCACATTGATGTCAAAGCATGGGTTGGGACAAGCATGCAATGACGGGCAGGCTGCAGAAAGACGAGAAGGCTACTATTACCCATTATTTATGAGTGCAATTTTGACAGACAACTAGGTGAAAAAGTTGAGGGTTTATCAAATGTTCGCTTGTTAGATTTTAGCTCATCTTGCTCTGGATAGCATTAGTTGTTGATCTTGTTGTTGATGTGCAAAGGCCACTGAGGGAAAGAGAACCTTTTCATGGTTGTTTGATCAATAGGATTGTGCAGTTCCAAACTGTTAAACTCTCATGTTATTTTCATATTTGCAGAAATCCATTCAGGTCTTTGTGGCTTTTAGTGAATGCGTTCTAAAGATCTAAAGCCACGCTATTGTTACTGCCTGTAAAAAACACAGTCCATTTCCAAGTGAATGACGGCAGGCCTGTGTGGGAAATGGCTTATTTGCATATAGGCCTACTGTAGCTCTGATTGGCTATGGCGCACCGGTGTGCGTAGAATCCAGTCCTGGACAGTTATTTGGTTTTATTTACTGCAGTGTCTATTAATTGTCCAAAAGCACGACTGCTAACAAATGCCTTACTATACGTAATTCCCAAACATTCTATGAATTTATAAAAACAGGAAAATTACCATTTAAGTGCTCGCTTGTCATAAACTGTAAAGGAAAGGTGTCATATTCTTTCTGGGGGTATGATTCAACTGATTTTAATAAGATTTCATGTTGCTAAAATGCTGTCCGTTCCACTTTGATATTGGGATAAAGGCAGAGGTGCAGCCTGCACATGGAAACAAACTGTGGCAATGAGGGCTGGTTGTAGATACCTGGAGTTGATTTCAGCACCAGCGTTGAGGAGGATCTTGATTATGTTGACGTAGCCTCCTGAGGCGGCTAGGCTGAGAGGAGTGTAGTCTGAAACGTTACGGTGCTCCTTGTTGGCCCCGCGCAGCAGCAACAGCTCTACCACCTGAAAGGAATGGATCACAAGTTATTCAATCCACAGAACACATTGTTTTTCTAAATGTATGGAGTGTTAAACTGGTCTAGACAGGAAGTTGGTGTCTGTCTGGTTGTCCGGACTGTTGTTTCTCTATGGGGTGGTTCAAATCGGGCTGTCAATGGTCTGAAAGATGCCAGCTCTGATCACACTACTGAACTTGATTTCATCCAGCAGCTCCCTTGTATTAGTTAAACAACCAGCAGTTTGGGCCAGTTAAGAGCCCATAGTTCAGCCATTTTACTTGGTCTCTGATCCTATAACAAGTCACTGATGTGGTGTTGAACGCAGAGCAGCACCTCTTGTCTTCCTCCAGAGCAGGCCAGGGAGAGAGGTGTGTCTTTGGTTCTCTCCGACTGGGCTTCGATGTCCCCTCCTTTATCCAGCAGGATCTCCACCACGCCAACATGACCCGCTGTAGCAGACAGGATCAGAGGGGTGAAACCTGGGGACAGACAGAGGGACAGACATTTAGATTACTCTCAAACATCAAACACAGATATGGACTCCCACTTCTACAGACAAATGATCAGGTTCTCTTAAAATTGACACATTTACAAAACTAAAGCAACAACTAACATATACAAAACTAAGTATGGAGTGTGTACCCTTCTTATCCCGGTGCTCGATGTTAGCCCCGCGAGCGATGAGCACCGACACCAGCTCCTCATGGCCGCCTGCACAGGCCAGCGTCAGAGCGGTGTCATGATTGCTCTCCGTCTGAGAAGAGATACAGTCAGCGTTATTTTCCTGATCAGAAACAAGACGTATTAATACTATTAGCTTAGGCCGTGTGTATTATCAGATAAGTTGTGTGACATACGTGTGCGTCGATGTCCACAGAGGGGTAGAGGGCGAGCATGGAGGGTGGGGACTCTGCGTCGATTGGCGTCTGTGCTGTGGGTGTGGGTGAGGTTGTAGTGTTCAACATAGGCACTCTGCTGCTCACTGCTGCTGAGGGAGAGAGTTGTTAAAACCTCTTGAGCTGACAGCCCTTTTGCACTGTTTTGCTATGGTATGCATCAATCTAGCAAGAGGGCAATATTTTCAATACTGTTGTAGTGTCCACCCCCCTCCATGACATTTGAATGAATAAGCCTTTTTATACTTTATATGTCCATATATGGTTACAATTAGTTTTAGAAACACCTACCCAAAAGATTTCACTTTCTTTATTACTTCACCAAACATATCAAGACATTAGTAATCTTCAAAATGTGTTACATTTGTGAACATCTTAACATGTTGGCCATTTAAACAGCATGCGTCCACCGTATCAACCACGGGAGAAGCACAGTGACAAGGTATTTTTCTTCGTTCTGAGCAATATGTTTTGGGTTTGCCGCCGCCGTAACGAAACTTTTGACTTCCACACAAAATGACTTCTGTCACTATTTTAGGTTTAAGGAAGTCTGTAGGTTTCATTCTTTATCGTAGAGCTACACAAGTTACATATACAGATGTGTGCGCTCGAGACGAATGCAACGAGCGCGCTCCTATAGCTCTGCCATGGACCAGAATTTTCCAATGCCTTGATCACATCTACAGCGCCGTTGCGCAAAATGGTACGCAGCATCATCTGGAAATGTGTGCAACAAAAGTTCGACATTCACCTTTCGCTACCATTTCTGACAGGCCCGTCTACGCGTACAGTAAATCCAACGTATGCACCACACAGGTCGCACTGCAAACTGCCTCTGCAACGAAACGCTGCAAAGCAAACGCAGCGTTCCATTGGAAATGGATGTACTTCTGGTGTACCAAAATGTAATAAAGCTATCGGTGTGATCGAGGCGTAAGCACTTCTCAATAACATAAACATAATATCAGTCATTCTAGTGCCTGATTTCAGGCACTGTAGTCTTAAGATGTTTTAATAAGACAAAACTTTCAAATTATAACCAAATCGTATTACATTAGAATTTAAGGATCAAGACCATTTGTGAATTCTGTTTAAAATGTACTGAAACTGTGTTGAGTATTAAGGAAATGGATGGGGGAGGGAACACTGTCACTACTTATAGTTATTAGAAGAACTAAGGAAAGAGATGAACCAGAGGCTACAGTAACTGCTCACACACCTGCCATGATATCGTCCAACGTGTCTGTGAGCGTCTGTGCTGGTGTGGCTACCATAAGTCCATCAGGGGCCTGGGTGAGAAGGCCCGGTCCCAGGACTGTCAAATGCTGCCCCAGCATCTGCTGCTGGCTCACCATCGCCCTCTGCAGGTCAGGGCTGTCGAGGTAGTCTGCTGTGCTGAAGTCTGTGGATTGCTGGAGGGCCAGGGACTGGACAGGTACGAAGCTGGCCTGCAGGCCTTGGGTCTGAGGAGGAGAGGTTGGCGGGTGCTGTTGGGCCTCTCTGTACAGGATGGTGTCCACCTCGGGCAGCTTGGCATAGTCCACCTCTTCATCCTCCTCGTCCTCATCATCATCATCGTCATCCTCCTGTTCCTCGTCGGCGGAATGGAGCTGCCCATCGTGGTGGTGGTTGCCCTCCCCGTCCCCCTCAGTGTTGAAGCCCGGCTGTGCAGCCTGCATTGGCAGGGGGGTGCCGAGCTGCTCCACCCCTGCCGCCTGACCCGGCTGCCCCGGGTCGTCCTTCAGGCCTTTGGCCTCCAGGTACTCTTTGGTGAACTGCTGCTGCGTCTTTAGCTGCAGCTGGCGCTCCACCTTCTGCAGCTCCTTGAGGATCTTCTTCTTCTTCTGCACCTGCTCCTCGCGGCTCTTCTTCAGCTCCTCAATCTTGTCTTTGGTGAGCGGCTCTCCCTGGATCAGCTCTAGAGACTGCAGCTGGGCCTTCTCTATGGCGGAGATCCTCTGGCCCAGCTCGTTCAGCTTGCCCTCTGTCTCCTCCACAATGCATTCCAGGGGCTGGTATGGGTGGAAGGGGGGCAGCAGATCTGCATCTGGACTGCCTGCAGCGACGGGGCTACCCAGGTGGGGGCTCAGCCTCTGCTTGGAGCTGCCTGAAACAATCGCACAGGACAACACAACCAGTTAGCTACGAGGTTGTACCATTTAGTATTACAGTAATCATTACCTGTAACATTTTGATGCCTTGTGCAGTCAACTGGTGTCTAGTGGGCTTCTTGGCCAGGCAATGAACAAAGTTATACATGTATTTGCTGTTAACACACGTTGTATGAACTGACCTTTTGTGATGACCGGTGGAGGCGTTGTGATGTTGGAAGGGACCCTGTCTGGCTCTTGAGGAGGCACCACCATGGCCAGGGCTTGGAACGGAACTCGTGGAGCCTGTTTGGTTAAGGTAAAGTGTAAGATAACATAAAAGTATAATTTGGTATCAACACGTCATCCAGACAAATAACATGTTTGTAGAAGTAGATGTTTGTCTATAGGCAAGTCAGCAGTCTACCTGAGAGGTGTCATGAGAGGTGGGTGTGAGCTGAGACATGTCAGACGTGGGGACCGATAGGATGTTGTTGGGGTAGTCGAGGAGGTAGGACACCACGATGGTGTGTCCACCCTTAGCAGCTTCAATCAGCATGGTGGAGCCATCCTATGCGAAACATGTACAAAACACATGTTACCATTAGTCTCAGGTTCTTGGGAGAAGTTACAATTTATCTCAAGACAACTGAAAAAGATAAAGAAACAATTGTGTTCATAGGAGTTACAGAAAGGTTAGTCTTTACAGGAGTCCATTAGAATGCTTGCCGTGCTTGCACTCTTAACATTAGATTTCTCTCCTGAGACCTTTCCGCCCTGGAGCTTGGGACAGGCGAACTCACCTTCAGTCTGTGTGTGGGGTCGGCCCCGTGGGCCAGCAGCAGCTCCACCACGGCCAGGTGACCCCCAGCGCAGGACAGAGACACCACAGTGTGATCATTGTTGGCCGTCGCCCTGTTAACATTAGCACCTGGTGGAGGGAGGGAGACAAAGGACAGGGTCAACCTAAGCACACCTGCAAAAAGTATCAACACTACGTCGTGTTAAGACTAATGTATCGTTGTGTCTGTCTGCGGCTCAAGTTCAAATGTGTCAGATGTCTGGTGTGTGGTTGTTATACAGGGAGGAGGTAGAGGCACACCTTTGCTGATTAGGAACTGCACAGTACACAGGTGTCCCGCTCTGGCTGCTTTCATCAGAGGGGTCCTGCCCCCCTCCGATTCATGTTCCTGCAAGACAAACAGAAAGACAGAAGTGAGTCACGTGGGCACACAGAAACACATGAGCCTATTCAAGCAGCAATGTATACAGCATCTAAAAAACGCCCAGGCTGCATCCCAAATGGTACCCGATTCCCTATGAAGGGAATATTTTAGGATGCCATTCGGGAAGCACACCCACACTTATGCGAACGTGTAAACAACTCGTGCAAAAACGCTATGTATTGACATGAACTGTTCCCCCATAGATGAGGGCAGGACAGAGGGTTGGGGAGAGGTCTCACCAGGTCAGCCCCCGTCTGCAGCAGCACATCAGCCACGTCTGTGTGTCCGTTCTCACAGGCATACGTCAGCGCCGTGTCTCCCGTCGCCGTGGTGGCGTGGACATTTGCGCCTGAAGACAAGAGTACAAGTGTCAAATTACACACTGAGGGTTGTGTGTGTGCTCAGGATAAAGAAAAACTTGAGGAAATGATTGTTTTTATAGCCAAGTCAACTTCAATAAATGAGGTTGGTAGAGTTTGGTTTGAGAGAGACAGGCTGTTGTTCTTAGGAGAGGTTGTGCTCACCTGCAGCCAGCAGGTATTTGACCAGCTCCAGGTGTCCCTCTTGAGCAGCCTCCATGAGAGGCGTGGAGCAGCCCAGCTCGATGTCGGCCCCGGCCTTGATGAGGAAGTCAGCCACCTCCAGGAAGCCCCCACAGCAGGCGAGCGTCAAGGCCGTCTCCTGGGTCTCCTCTGTCTGAGCGTTGATGTTGGCACCTGCAGACAACACAGACAACATAGACAGAGGGACAAGGATTCAGATGATTTGGCCTGGAACAAATTTTAAAGGAGTACTAATCTATTCCTACTGTTGGACCCCAGAATTATTTTCCCCGATTTGTTTTAGAAAAGCCAGCTTGTTCCTTTTGCATTAATTCAGTAAGAAAATAATCTTAAAACTATAACTGAACATCATATCACTTGGAAGGATTACATTCCTTCATTTTATTTCCAAAAGAGGACTTCTGCATTTTGCCTCAACACTAAGCTTGGATGAAGAATATACAGGTGTAGGATCTTAATTTGACCTACACAGAGTCCACAAAACATTAGGAACATCATTCCAATCTTGAGTCGCACTCCCTTTTGCCCTCAGAACAGCCTCAAATCGTTGGGGCATGGACTCTACAAGGTGTCGAAAGCATTCCACAGGGATCCTGGCCCATGTTACCTCCAATTCTTTCCAGTTGTGTCAAGTTGGCTGGATGTCCTTGGGTGGTGGACCATTCTTGATACACAGGGGAAACATTGGAAACTGCAACGTTGCGTGAAAAACGCAGCAACGGTGCAGTTCTTGACACTCAGGTGTTCCTAATGTTCTGTACACTCAGTATGGTTGTCACAGAAAAATTATCCTACAGCAAAAGGATTTAAACGTTTAAGTCCATAATGTTGCTTCATCTGTGTTTAGGCTATTAGCTGGCCAAAAGAAGGATACCTAAAACTGCAATAGCGTTAACATAATTGTGCTAGTGTGGGTTTTCAGTGGATTTATGTAAATCAAAGCTCATCTGCATTTCCTGCAGTGTTGGAAAATTCTCAGCAACAAAAGGATGATCAAATAAAGATCCTACATCTGTAGTAAGGAACAAATCTCTAAACCGAAGCACTCGTTTATTTCAAACGGAGTGAAGTCCATACCTTGTGCCAAAAGCAGCACTACCATCTCCTCGTGGCCCTCTCGTGCAGCCTCCATGAGTGGAGTGTATCCCTCATCATTTACCTCCTCCAGGTTGGCGCCCCTCTCGATCAGCAGGGCAGCTAGCTCTACATGCCCCCCACAGGCCGCCAGCGTCAGCGGCGACTCAAACGAATCAGCAGGCATGTTGACCTGCGCCCCGCTGTCCAACAGCAGCCGCGCCACCTCCACATGCCCATCCTGAAGAGAGGCAGAGACAACAGGGCTCACCAACGTGCACAGCCATACTGCACCTTGTCCAATTTAATCGTGCTGCACAACCTAAATGTGTTCCTGTGTCTGTGTTTATTCACCATACAAGCCTCCATGAGTGCTGTGTGCATCTCGTCTGTCTTGTGCTCTTGGTCGGCCCCAGCCTCTAACAAGAAGCGCACCATGTCCAGGTGCCCTGTGTGTGGGAACAAGAGGAACAATGATAAACAATGATCTGGGTGCTTCTTTCCTACAATTACAATTCCTGTTTAACATTCATACTTTTTCAACATACGTGACAACATTAGATCACTTCAGTCACGGATATCTAGACAAAGACCGATCGCTCTGATGCATGGGTAAGGGGTTCATTGTCCAGGACGTACCTTTATAGCAGGCCAGCGTAAGAGCACTTTCCTTGAACTCGTTGGAGTGCGTGTTGATTCCAGCACCGTACTCCAGGAGCACCCGGGCGACCTCCACGTGTCCCGCACTGGCCGCCTCCATCAGGGGGGTGTGGCCGTTTTCATTGTGGTCCTCGATGTTGGCGCCTTCCTTGAGCAGCACCTTCACCACATCCAGGAAGCCGCCCGCACACGCATACGTCAGCGCTGTGTTACCTGACAAGAACAAGGACAGAGTGTTAGTGTTTGTGGACATTCACAGCAGACTAACTGCATGTGGTGGGAAAGTATGACATGGAACCCAAACCGGCTGTGTGCGAGCCCCTTCGTGCATAAATGTATTTTGTCCCCCTACACCAAACATGATGACGACACACAGGTTAAAATACCAAAACAAACTCTGAACCAATTACATTAATTTGGGGACAGGTCGAAAAGCATTAAACATGTATGGCAATTTAGCTTGAACTTGCTAGCTAATTTGTCCTATTTAGCTAGCTTGCTGTTGCTAGCTAATTTGTCCTGGGATGTAAACATTAAGTTGTTATTTTTACCTGAAATGCACAAGGTCCTCTACTCTGACAATTAATCCACACATAAAACGGTCAACCGAAACATTTCAAGTCATCTCTCCTCCTTCCAGGCTTTTTCATCTTTGAACTTATATGGTGATTGGCATCTAAACTTTCATAGTATTACCACGACGACCGGCAACACAGTTTGTTTTTCAATCACCCACGTGGGTATAACCAATGACGAGTTGGTTCTATAAACCAAAGAGGAGATGGGAGAGGCAGGACTTGCAGCGCGATCTGCGTTAGAAATAGAAAGGACTTCTATTTTAGCCATTGGCAACGCAGACGCTCGTTGACGCTCATGAGCAGTGTGGGTGCAATAATTGAATAACATACATTTCTACATTTATTTTGCAGCGCACGTGAGAGAGGTGTAGTCAGGGTATGAGACTGTCTGGATTGAGCGAATGTGACTTGTTGTATTTACCTGTGGAGGATTGTGCGTTGACATCAGCCCCATGTACCAGGAGCAGTTTGACAATGTCTACGTAGCCGCCGCTGGCTGCTGCCATGAGGGGCGTGATGTCGCCCTTGATGCCCCGATCTTCAACGTTAGCGTGCATAGCCAGCAAGACCTGCAGGAGAACAGACAACATCAGTGCTTGCAACAGATACCCAGGCACAACCACAAAGCCCCAGGTTGGCAGTAGAACATTTGAATGATATATTCTATTCTTTCAACCAATCGATTGTAATTTTCCATACACAGACACCATATATGTTTGACTAAAATCCACTATATGCATTGAGCTTGTCTGAAGCATTAAGCACACTGTTTTATGAAATAAGACACAAATGACTCAAGAGGGAGACAGAGATCAAGATAACCGGAAAAAACAAAACCTGTCCCGACCATCCTCCTTGGCTCCTACTTGCTTCCAGAGATTCTGATATTACTCTCCTGAAGTGGCCGGTAATAGGCTACACAAGGACTCAGCAAACTCTCTCATGTGGAATGCCAATTTATCTCGCCATTTCTACCGATCTGAGTGCCAGTTAGTTTTCATATGCACATTTGAGGAAGAGCATAATTTAATTAGTTAATAATTCTGTACTATTTTCTACGTTGTAGAGTAAAACATCAAAACTAGAACACATATGGAATCATGTAGTAATCAAAAAGATTGACCGTAATGTCTCAAAGTAATAATGGACTGTCGTTTCTCTTTGCTTATTTGAGCTGTTCTTGCCATAATATGGACTTGGTCTTTTACCAAATAGGGCTATCTTCTGTATACCACCCCTACCTTGTCACACCAGAACTGATTGGCTTAAACACATTAAGGAAAGAAATTCCACAAATTAACTTTTAACAAGGCACACCTGTTAATTGAAATGCATTCCAGATTACTTCCTCATGAAGCTGGTTGAAATAATGCTAAGAGTGTGCAAAGCTGTCATCACAGCAAAGGGTGGCTGCTTTGAAGAATCTCAAATATAACTTTTTGATTTGTTGAACACTTCTCTTTTTTGGTTACAATGTTAGAGGTTCATCTAGGGGTCATGATTGGGGCTGTACCAAATGACTGACGTATTATTAATTGATTATGCTTAAGTTGTATTAATAGAAGGGGAGGGGTTACATTTATAGGGTCCTAGACTACAGATTAACAATATATACAGTGCCTTGCGAAAGTATTCGGCCCCCTTGAACTTGGCGACCTTTTGCCACATTTCAGGCTTCAAACATAAAGATATAAAACTGTATTTTTTTGTGAAGAATCAACAACAAGTGGGACACAATCATGAAGTGGAACGACATTTATTGGATATTTCAAACTTTTTTAACAAATCAAAAACTGAAAAATTGGGCGTGCAAAATTATTCAGCCCCCTTAACTTCTTGACCATACTTGAGACGCAGACGTCTCAAGTATGCCCCTGGAAATGCAAATGCGCTACGCTAAATGCTAAATGTACTCGTTACAACTCAATCTTTGATCAAAATTCACAAGCAGGGTATTGAATTAAAGCTACACTCGTTGTGAACCTAGCCAGCAAGTCAGATTTTTAAAATGCTTTTCGGCGAAAGCATGAGAAGCTATTATCTGATAGCATGCACCCCCCAAAATGCCAGCACGACACGTAAACAACAGATTTTGCGGTAGCCGGCGCTACCCAAAACGCAGAAATAAAATATAAAACATTCATTACCTTTGACGAGCTTCTTTCTTGGCACTCCTATATGCCCCATAAACATCACTATTGGGTCTTTTTTTCGTTTAAATCGGTCCATATATACCCAAAATAGCTTTGTATGGAAGCTGTGTCATTCAGAAAAAAACAGTTTTTAAACGCTGCGTAATTTTTTAAAATTAAAAAAGTCGACGATAAACTTTCACAAAACACTTCGAAATCCTTTTGTAATCCAACTTTAGGTATTAGTAAACGTTTATAATCTATCAAAATGATTACAGGGCGATGTATTTTCAATAGGTCTTCGCTTGCAAATCAATGGCTGCTAATGTCTTCATCAACAACATCCGGGTGAAGACTGGGAAAATGGATGCCAGATAGATGGATTTTCCAACAATTAATTCAATTGAAAATGACGACAATGGCGACATCGTGTGGAATTTGTATGAATTGCAGGCAGGTCGATATTAAATTCTGTTCTCTTTTAACAACTCGTGGAAGTGACTTATGGAAATTATTTTTAGCTTTCAGAGAGCAGTTTTTCTTGCGTTTTTCAATGAAACACACGATCTGTTATAGTCACAGCCGTGATTTAACCAGTTTTATAAACTTCAGAGTGTTTTCTATCCACACATACTAATCATATGCATATACTATATTCCTGGCATGAGTAGCAGGACGCTGAAAAGTTGCGCGATTTTTAACAGAATGTTCGAAAAAGGAGGGGGTAGAAGTAAGAGGTTTTAAGTTAATACTTTGTAGCGCCACCTTTTGCTGCGATTACAGCTGTAAGTCGCTTGGGGTATGTCTCTATCAGTTTTGCACATCGAGAGACCGAAATGTTTTCCCATTCCTCCTTGCAAAACAGCTCGAGCTCAGTGAGGTTGGATGGAGAGCATTTGTGAACAGCAGTTTTCAGTTCTTTCCACAGATTCTCGATTGGATTCAGGTCTGGACTTTGACTTGGCCATTCTAACACCTGGATATGTTTATTTTTGAACCATTCCATTGTAGATTTTGCTTTATGTTTTGGATCATTGTCTTGTTGGAAGACAAATCTCCATCCCAGTCTCAGGTCTTTTGCAGACTCCATCAGGTTTTCTTGCAGAATGGTCCTGTATTTGGCTCCATCCATCTTCCCATCAATTTTAACCATCTTCCCTGTCCCTGCTGAAGAAATGCAGGCCCAAACCATGATGCTGCCACCACCATGTTTGACAGTGGGTATGGTGTGTTCAGGGTGATGAGCTGTGTTGCTTTTACGCCAAACATAACGTTTTGCATTGTTGCCAAAAAGTTCAATTTTGGTTTCATCTGACCAGAGCACCTTCTTCCACATGTTTGGTGTGTCTCCCAGGTGGCTTGTGGCAAACTTTAAACAACACTTTTTATGGATATCTTTAAGAAATGGCTTTATTCTTGCCACTCTTCCATAAAGGCCAGATTTGTGCAATATACGACTGATTGTTGTCCTATGGACAGAGTCTCCCACCTCAGCTGTAGATCTCTGCAGTTCATCCAGAGTGATCATGGGCCTCTTGGCTGCATCTCTGATCAGTCTTCTCCTTGTATGAGCTGAAAGTTTAGAGGGACGGCCAGGTCTTGGTAGATTTGCAGTGGTCTGATACTCCTTCCATTTCAATATTATCGCTTGCACAGTGCTCCTTGGGATGTTTAAAGCTTGGGAAATCTTTTTGTATCCAAATCCGGCTTTAAACTTCTTCACAACAGTATCTCGGACCTGCCTGGTGTGTTCCTTGTTCTTCATGATGCTCTCTGCGCTTTTAACGGACCTCTGAGACTATCACAGTGAAGGTGCATTTATACGGAGACTTGATTACACACAGGTGGATTGTATTTATCATCATTAGTCATTTAGGTCAACATTGGATCATTCAGAGATCCTCACTGAACTTCTGGAGAGAGTTTGCTGCACTGAAAGTAAAGGGGCTGAATAATTTTGCACGCACAATTTTTCAGTTTTTGATTTGTTAAAAAAGTTTGAAATATCCAATAAATGTCGTTCCACTTCATGATTGTGTCCCACTTGTTGTTGATTCTTCACAAAAAAATACAGTTTTATATCTTTATGTTTGAAGCCTGAAATGTGGCAAAAGGTCGCAAAGTTCAAGGGGGCCGAATACTTTCGCAAGGCACTGTATATATACACATTATGAGGGTTTAATTTTGTTCCAAAGTTGTTTTCTAGTTCTCTCTCTCTCTGCTTCTTATAAAGAGATCCCTCTGAGAAATGTGTGACTGAGACAGAACTCTGCAGGGGAGTGTAGGAGACAAGACAAGTCAGACATTCCACTATAAACCAACTTGGACATTTACTGCTAAGCTTTTAAGATAACACACTAAAAGCCTTGTTAATATAGCTGTGTAGGCATGGTTTTGGTCTCATGAGTAAAAGATAATGACGTAGGCCGTGACATCACTAGCGCTGGACTTCGGGTTTGATAAAATAACACAGGACCTTTCCTTTGATGCAGAACTTACTCGGAAACATGTGTGCTGTGATCCTGATTGTCAACTTCTGTCTGCAATTGCATTAATACAGGTTTTTGAATTATTTAATTAAAGACAGTCATAATGCTAATTTCACCAATGAGCCAATGATTGACAAGGACCAAGGAACGAACCCTAACAACAACTTGATTCCATATGTGTTATTTCATAGTTTTGATGTCTTCACTATTATTCTACAATGAAGAAAATAGTTTAAAAAAAAACCTGAATGAGTAGGTGTGTTCAAACTTTTGACTGGTACTAAATATTTATCTTTGCTTATTTGCGCTTTTCTTGGTCACTACTGCCTTACGCATGCATGCATGTATATACACACACACACACACACATATCACAACAGCCTAACAACCAAACAGTCGTATAATTGAGGTCAGTCCTAATTTGAATACAACTGTATTGGATTTCAGAACTAGATGGAACTACGGATTAAAAGCTAGTAAGGGCAATGCTAGCAGTATTGCAAGAGTAGTTAAAAATACAAAGATGAGAGTGTGTGTTGTGTGTCAGAGGAGCCTGGTTTGATGTTGATGATAATGTGTTTTCTTGTATGCCGAATGAGCCAGAGATTGTTGCTGTGGGGGAGGCGCTGATTTTGGAAGTGGGCTGCTCATTCGACTGTTAGATAGGAGCAGGCTTTTGCAGACATGCTCCTAAAATACCAGCCTCTCATATCACTCCTACACAACCTGGGATAAAGATGCAGGTTGGTGGCACTGATATTTGGCAGTCTCAGCCACGTACATAGGCTTACTGTACATGGTCTCCAGACTGCAGGCCTTCCTAAGACCAGAGCAAGGCAGTTGCCTCAGTACTGCTCTGTTTTGGCGGTTACGGGCAGCCTAGCTGTGTGGTGGAGAAGGTTATTTTTGTTCCTGTGAGTCTTCTTGTGTCAACGGCCTTTGAAATAAAGTATTTAAAGTGTGTGTGTGTGTACTCTACCTGTGCGAGTTCATAGTATCCGGCGGAGCAGGCGAGGCAGAGCAGACTCTCTCCCTCCTCCGTGTGTTCGTTGACGCTCCGCCCCTCATCCAGCAGCTTCCTCACGGCATTGACATCCCCGTCCGAGCACGCCTCCGCCAAGCTACGGCTGAAAATAACCAGACTGCTACAATTACTGGGACTGTGGCTGCACAGGGCAAATCAACAGCAGGTCAGAAAACAAGGTTACAGAGCGCTGTCACAATTTACACCTAAAACAAAAAGGCCTCACTCAGAGCTGTACATGCATTTCATGAACTGCATTTGGCTCAATATGGTGCCTTAAAGTGTTTCAGTAAAACAGTATAAGATTGATTTAATTTGTGACAACAAGGCTATTCAGAGTCCGAGCACAGTTACGTATTCATCTAAGGAATTGTCAACTGTTCATGAAGAGGGAAAACGCTAACTTGAAGAAAGCACAAAGGAAACATATGGCCTAAAGAACATCTTTCTACTGGTGTGAGAATAAGGTGTGAGGCACCTTTGTGGTATGAGACTACTAGAGCAGAAGAGATACATACTTGTCTGCCTGGCTGGTGTTGAGTGTGTTTTCAGCCCTCATGCGTGTGAGAGCAGCCGCAGCCTCATCCAGCGCACAGCTCACGGACGACGTCAAGCGGCGTAGCACCTCTGGATCTGCAAAGGCTTTACCATCGGCAGTGGACAGTTTACCAATGCCTTCATAGGCACAGGGCCGTGCATCGAGGGTCACCAGCATTCACAGCACAGCCGCAGTGACCACAAACGCATCCACAGTTAGTGCCGGGCCAAATAAAAACACACACAAAACGGGCATAGGTTAGCCCATGTTCCAACCATGCAACATGTTCAAAGACACAGTGCAAAGAACACATTCTGTCTGTATTATCAAGTGCTGAACAGTGCTGAGGAAACAGAGTTTTTAAACCTAGAGGCGCGAGACTTCCGGGAACGCTTGCGAAACAAACAAAGCAGATCAGGCCAGGGTTTGGGGTTTGAGAAGTCAATGAGAAGTGAAACATTATTCCTTAGTTGATCATTTTCTCGAAATCTAAAAGGCACAACCTAGATTTGAGCCAATGTCTTAAGTAGTGGAACATGTTATGTTTCATTCTCATCAAAAACAGCTTTGTATCGAAGGTGTGCCTTTGATTTGATGGCCTGCATATCTGCAGTTCGGAGTGAGATGACCGTTAGACCCAATGACGTGTTTCTGCGCATGAGCTTAGCTTGCCAACATCGACATGACATTGCCTACAAGTGTGATCTGGGATTTCTATTGGAGAAATTGCTTCTGATAATATCAATTGGGGAAACTGAACACATGACTAAGAGTGTGCATACACCTAATCAACGGAACAGAGCCTGGTGATCAGCCAACGTTGAGGCTTAACAGAAGAATGAGCCCAATATTGCCTATGGTATGCAAAAACCACTGCACGTGCCACGTGGTTGGTTACACAGATGTGTGCGTGTCTGAACTGCTGCACCACACAGAGAGGAACTGACAAAAACACAGGAACAAACAATCACTAAGACACATACACACAGACACACAAAGATAGACAGGAGGCAGACACACGTACGGAAACAACAGAGTCTACTAAAGGCCAGTGCTGAGTCATGATGGGAGCTGTTGCTGCTGTATGGAAATCCATTGTTCATGTTAATCTCCCCCGTGGTGTCCCAGAGAGCCTAGCTACCTCTCATCTCATGGGCTGGGCTAGCCTGTACCAGCTCGCCATGCACTGACTGACTGGCTGGCTTGCTGGGGACCAGCTAACGTGCTAACCGTCTGCACACCACAGCTTCATGCACATCAAATCAGACCAATTAACTTCTTTAATTGTTCCAGAAAGCTTTTCTTTCTCTAAATGACTGTGGCTCTATACAGACAGACCAAGGTTAAGTGCTTTGATGGTCTGATTCAGCTTAGCTCAACTGAGGCCAGAGAGAGACCGTTGTGACCAGTCTGATAATTTACCTTGTGACACTTAGCCTGTGAGCACCCTGCAGTCAACTTTTATTTATTTATTTTATTTAACTAGGCATTTCAGTTAAGAACAAATTCTTATTCACAATGACGGCATAGGAACAGTGGGTTAACTGCCTTGTTCAGGAGCACAACGAGAGATTTTTACCTTGTCAGCTCTGGGATTCGATCCAGCAACTTTTCGGTTACTGGCCCAACGCTCTAACCACTAGGCTACCTGCCGCCCCAACTTTACTGTAATATCATAATTTTGATTTTTTTTTCCCAAGGTGAACTACAGAACCCACAACACAACCGGATGCAAAGCATAGTAAAAAAGAAAACGCAGGGGTTTATGTTGTAGCAGAGAATCTTGTTTTGGTGTCGAGCACTAGCGTTAGTGATGTTGGTATTTCTCCCTGGCAGCGTGCCAACTCCACACACCTACAGGGTCATGTCCCAACAGTGGCAGGAACAGAAACGAGCACCAGACACAGGCCTACTAACTAAATTGCAGCAAAATTGTAGGCTTAAATTTATACTCTATTGGGCGGAGATTCAAGCGGGTTTCGGCATTCAAACAATCAAAAAAGACCAGCAGTCCTATTCAATAACGAGAATACGACTGGGCAGCCTTACCATGCAACAGTGTTGTAATTTAACATGTCTTCAAATGCATAGTGGGCATGGCAGAGGGCGAAATGTGTGCAGGTCTGAAAACAGGGGCATTCATAAAACTAGATGAAGGAGTCAGATCGTGGTGCTACTATGCCAGGGTTTCCGTTAGGAAAATGGAAGGATTTTAATTTACTGGCCATTTGAGAAATTTACCGGACCCATATGCATTGGGTGCGTAACCCATTACGACTTCCAACCACAGTGCTCAGAATGACAGAAATCATATTAAGATCATGGTAATTCATCTTAACAGAACATGCAACTCCTGTAATGAAGCAGCCAAATAAAACGTCATGCAATTAGCGGGAAATACGGTTCTAAACGGCACACCTGATACGGGCAGTTCCATATGTGACAGACGAAAATCTCTGTTAGAAACGAGGGGGAATCTAAAGATGCAACAACTAGGATGGGTTGTTAATATGACTAGGATTGGGCCTTTGGTTTCTGGACAGAAAAAGACAGCTGATATGAAACAGCTTAAATAGCGATTGCTTTAATAACTGTTGAGCAATGACTTGGGATGTATAAATGCTATTTTCACTCCAGTAGCAGCTCTAGCGCTATCTGACAAGTGATATTCCACTCAAATTAGGCTCTGTATGCTGTGCGATGATTGAGATACATGACCTCTACCGAATACACACAGCCCAATTTAATTCCACTAAATTTTGAAAATGAATCTATAGACCGATAAGCATGGCGGTCAAATGCATTTACATCCACTGATATTTCCATCAATGAATAAAAAGCATTCTTTTGCAAAGGGATCGTTTTTTATCCCGGTCAATTTGGCCGGCAACAATTCTATCTAATCTGCTTTTCCGTTCGGGGGGGTCAAAAGCCAGCAATTGCCCTGTACTATACGTACCGGCTGCTTCTAACAGAGCCTCCAGTCTGGCTTGTGTTTCTGGGTCCACTGTTCTGAGGTCAGCTCCTTCAGCAGCGCTGGACAGGAGCAGCTCCGACGCAGTCTTTAGCATGGGGTTGTCCAGGTCTTCCTGGTCTAATATGAAGGACTCCACCTAGAGACAAGGAGAAACACAAGAGTTTGTCAGGACAGGAGGGATGGCTGATGCTCATTTTGCCCTATACAGTTGCTGGGAGAAACCCATCGCCTCAATTAAAAATAGTTATTACAATAGTGATTCCTATCATACATTATTGTATGATCTTATGACCACTGGAAATAAAATTTAAAAAATGCTTCTGCATATTCTGAGGAAGGTATGGGCAGGTCCATTTCATGATTATACAGGCAGGTATAGTCTAGTAATTGGCACGAGGGCACCAGTAAAAAGAATCCCCAAGCTCCACCCCTCGAGCATGTTGCCTGGAGACGGAACAGTACAGTGCTTAGGACCTGAGCCTTGGTGGAATTACATGAACTGATCAGCGCGTTTCCTCTCCCCTCCCTGCGACCTTGACCTCCATACACCTGCCTAACGGCCATCAGGGCAGGACATCCTGCACTGGACATGACACCCAGCAGGCTGGCTCTGTCCATCTGTCATTTCATGGTCTACAGGGGAGGGCAGAGCCAACACATCCCAGCCATCACAGTCACCATTCAGTGACACAGCTGTGTGTTGGATCACGCGAATACCAGCAGACTGAAAGCCGCTCATGTAGCACAATCGGTTTACTCACACAAACACACCATATCGTACACTATCCCTACAATGTTCTTTACAGACTGGACAACCGACAACTCCATGATATACTGCATGATATCAACAAGCATCCCTGGTGCAAAGGGACCTGAAAAGCAGAGGTCAAAAGAACTGACCCAATGAATGGAACCGAGTTGGAAGGAGAGATGGTTCACATTTTTCTTTCACGAATGTCGCTCTGAGAAAAATGATCAAACTGGTGAATATAATTGAAACCATACTGGGGTATTTCTCACTGCTGAGGCTGCGGTACAGCTGGAACTGTTGTGCTCTGTGCTTCAACTCAGGGAAGCATCTGTCTCAGGGGGTGTGTCTGAACAAGAGCACAGGACAAGAGACCACGTCCAAAAAAGTGACTCATTACCTCGTCCATGCATGTCTGTCTGCGCAAGTGTGTAAGAGAGACACTGATGCAGGGAGCGGCATAGAGATGGAGCCTGTAAATGATCTTACATTGCACTTAGTCTGCAAGGAAATTGCGGGTAATGGGCGCTGGTAAGGAGAAACTCAATCACAGAATGCTGAGTTAAATAGAAGACGATTAATAATTGTCAAGAAACATGACATCATTGCTCCCAACAATCTGGCTAAGCTTCCTTGGTCAAATCCCTCTTCTGCAAAATTATCCTGCACTTCTGAGAACCTCTCTCAGCCAGAGCACAATGAGGAAAAACAACAGTCACATTCAATGACATTCCAACAATAAACTCATGTTTGCTAAGGTTATTAGTTACAATAATTTCTAAGATGGTAGAATAACAAAAAAAGGTCTAAATATTGGCATAATTCCCACACAATCAATCTATTGGGCACACTATTTTGCCAAATGCATAATGTTAAGCTCGAGCATTAACCAGTACTTACATATGCCATCTAATATCTGACTCGCCACCATGTGAACCTTATGACAATGAAAAACAAAAAGTACTGCGCAGATATTGCCTGCAAGTCAGTGGCCACAAAAACGTACACATAACTTGTAGTGACTTGTAGCCTGTAGTGATAACCTACAGTTGTACACAACACTGGTCCTTTCTGTAATTAAAAGTTTCCTGTCCAATAGTCTAGTCGACCCCTGACCATCAGACACACACTGACAATACAGTACAGTGCTGAGCTGCTACAGTACTCAAAGTAAGTAGCCTTGCACGAGTGGTGGCTTTTGCGAGCCGCAGCAGCTCATAGGAGCAGGAGCCTGACCAAAACTGGTGCAGACCAGAGCAGTAGTTGCAGTCAGGAGTTTGTCAGTTTCTGTAGCGTGAGTCAGCTTGATGTACAAGTACACCCCCTGGAAAGGACAAAAGAATGGAGTTAAAGCCCTGCGACAGACTATCTTGTTAATGCCAAGTTGCAAGCACAGAGACGCTCGCACTGGGTGCCATATTTACAGTCTTTGGTAAGACTCGGCCAGGGATCGAAGTCCCAACCTTCAAATCTCAGGGCGGACACTAACATGGTCCAGTACTCGAAACTTCAACGCAAATCAAATCAAATTTTATTTGTCACAGACATGGTTAGCAGATGATAATGCGAGTGTAGCGAAATGCTTGTGCTTCTAGTGTGTTCTAAATGTGTGTGCATACTTATTTTCCACCATAATTTGCAAATAAATTCATAAAAAATCCTACAATGTGATTTTCTGGATTTTTTTTCTCATTTTGTCTGTCATAGTTGAAGTGTACCTATGATGACAATTACAGGCCTCTCATCTTTTTAAGTGGGAGAACTTGCACAATTGGTGGCTGACTAAATACTTTTTTGCTCCACTGTATATTTCAGTTTAACCACAATATTTGTTGTAATATTTGTTCTGTCTTTTCTGGTGGACTAAACTGAAATTGCAGCCAACGTTCGATGGTTTGTTTCACAAATAACGATATTTTGGAGATTCAATTTTTAAATAACCGAAAGTGAACAGTTGAAAAGTGAAAAGGCCATTCGTGAACATGGAGTGAGACATTTTACTAATCTGGAAGAGAACCAGTTCGGATTTAAGTATAACTTTTGTATGACTGACACATTTTAGTGAGAGGTCTAATGCTTTAAAATTGAATCATTTCTGCCCTCCAAATTCATATTCATTATATAAATAGGCATGTCTTAATTTTGTCTTGCTGTTCCAAATTAAATTGAATATTTTTGGCTCGTATAATTAAAATAAAAAACAGTAGCTAGGTGTAGACAGGACCATAAGCAAATAGGTAAACTGGGATATGACTAAAGAGTTAACTTCTTATGGCTGGGGGGCAGTATTGAGTAGCTTGGATGAATAAGTTGCCCAAACTAAACGGCCTGCTCCTCAGTCTCAGTTGCTAATATATGCATATTATTATTAGTATTGGATAGAAAACACTCTAAAGTTTCCAAAACTGTCAAAATATTGTCTGTGAGTATAACAGAACTGATATTGCAGGCGAAACCCCGAGGGAAATCAAACCAATAAGTGGCTTCAATTTTTTAAATTCCATGTTCTTTGCTCCATTTAAAGGGATATCAACCAGATTCCTTTTCCTATCGCTTCGTCAAGGTGTCAGTCTTGAGACACAGTTTCAGGCTTTTATTTTGAAAAATGAATGAGAAAGATAACATCGCGTCATTGTATGGCCGGGTGCCAGCAGCGTTTTGTATGCATAACAGATTTTGGGTAGCCATTGCCTTTCCCTCTGACTGAAAAAGACAGTTGCGGTTGATATTAACGATTATATATTTTAAAAACAACCTGAGGATTGATTATAAAAAACATTTGACATGTTTCTGTGGACATTACGGATACTATTTGGAATTTTTCTGCGTTGTCGTGACCGCTCTTTCCTGTGGATTTCTGAACATAACGCGCCAAACAAACGGAGGTATTTTGGATATAAAAATTATCTTTATGGAACAAAAGGAACATTTATTATGTAACTGGGAGTCTCGTGAGTGAAAACATCTGAAGATTCAAAGGTAAATTATTAATTTGATTGCTTTTCTGATTTTCGTTACCAAGCTACTTGATGCTAGATGTACATAATGTTTTGTTGAGCGATCGATAAACTTACAAATGCTTGGATTGCTTTCGCTGTAAACCATATTTTCAAAATCTGACATGACAGGTGGATTAACAAAAGGCTAAGCTGTGTTTTGCTATATTGCACTTGTGATTTCATGAATATAAATATTTTTTGTAATATTATTTGAATGTGGCGCTATGCATTTCAGCGGTTGTTGATGACAATTATCCCGTTAACAGCCATAGGAATTTAATCAGGGTGACTTAATCCACAAATAGACAGGTATTTTCCTTTCCATGATAGCTTTCTGCTAACTTTCTATTAAAGTTTATTTGGAATGAGAATTTCTTTGTTTCGGGATACGTATACTAGAGGTCGGCCGATTAATCGGAATGGCCGATTTAATTAGGGCCGATTTCACATTTTCATAACAATCGGTAATCGGCATTTTTGGACCCCGATTACATTGCACTCCACAAGGAGACTGCGTGGCAGGCTGACTACCTGTGCAGCAAGGAGCCAAGTTAAGTTGCTAGCTAGCATTAAACTTATATTATAAAAAACAATCAATCTTAACATAATCACTAGTTAACTACACATTGTGGGTGATATTACTAGTTTATCTAGCTTGTCCTGCGTTGCATATAATCGATGCGGTGCCTGTTAATTTATCATCGAATCACAGCCTACTTTGCCAAACGGGTGAAGATTTAACAAGTGCATTCGCGAAAAAAGCACTGTCATTGCACCAATGTGTACCTAACCATGAACATCCATGCCTTTCTTAAAATCAATACACAAGTATATATTTTTAAACCTGCATATTTAGTTAATATTGCCTGCTAACATTAATTTCTTTTAATAACTAGGGAAATTGTGTCACTTCTCTTGCGCTCTGTGCAAGCAGAGTCAGGGTATATGCAGCAGTTTGGGCTGCCTGGCTCGTTGCGAACTGTGTGAAGACCATTTCTTCCTAACAATGACCGTAATTCATTTGCCAGAATTGTACATAATTATGACATAACATTGAAGGTTGTGCAATGTAACAGCAATATTTAGGCTTAGGGATGCCACCCGTTAGATAAAATACAGAACGGTTCCGTATTTCACTGAAAGAATAAACATTTTGTTTTCGAAATGATAGTTTCCGGATTTGACCATATTAATGACCTAAGGCTTGTATTTCTGTGTGTTATCAAATCATAGACTTAATTAGAATATAATATTTGATAGAGCAGTCTGACTGAGCGGTGGTAGGCAGCAGCAGGCTCGTAAGCATTCATTCAAACAGCACTTTCCTGCATTTGCCAGCAGCTCTTCGCTGTGCTTCAAGCATTGCGCTGTTTATGACTTCAAGCCTATCAACTCCCGAGATTAGGCTGGCAATACTAAAGTACCTACTAGAACATCCAATAGTCAAAAGGTATATGAAATACAAATGGTATAGAGAGAAATAGTCCTATAATAACTACGACCTAAAACGTCTTACCTGGGAATATTGAAGAATCATGTTAAACGGAACCACCAGCTTTCATATGTTCTGCGCAAGGAACTTAAACGTTAGCTTTTTTACATGGCACATACTGCACTTCTACTTTCTTCTCCAACACTTTGTTTTTGCGTTATTTAAATATCTTTCATTATTTCTTTGAGACTAAATTGATTTTATTGATGTATTAAGTAAAAATAAGTGTTTATTCAGTATTGTTGTAATTGTCATTATTACAAATATATATATAAATAAATTAAATTGAATAATAGTTTATTTATTTATATATATATATATATATATATATATATATATATATATATATATAAAAATTGGCCGATTAATCGGTATCAGCTTTTTTTTGGTCCTCCAATAATCGGTATTGGTATCGGCGTTCTAATTGGCCAACCTCTAATTGTAACATACTCTGTTTCACAGAAACATGGTTCTCTTGGGATACACTGTTGGGTTCTCAGTTCATGGCGAAAACAGGAATAAATCTCCCTCCGGGAAGAGGGGGGGGGGGGTGTATGTTTTATGATTAACGACTTATGGTGTAATTGAGATAACACACAGGAACTCAAGTCCTTTTGTTCACCTGACCTAGAATACCTCAATCAAATCCCAACTGTATTACCTCCCAAGATAATTCTCTTTGGTTATAGTCACAGCCGTGTGTATCCCCCCCCAAGCCGATACTCCGAAGGCCCTCAAAGAACTTCACTAGACTTTATGCACACTGGAACCCACATATCCTGAGGCCACATTTATTGTAGCTGGGGATTTTAACAAAGCAAACGAGGAAAATAATGCCAAAATTATATCAACACTGACTGTAGTTCTCACGCTGCTAAAACATTCAACCACTGCTACTCCAACTTCTGGGATGCCTACAAGGCCCTCCCCCGCCCTCCCTTCGGCAAATCTGATCACAACTCCATTTGGTTCCTCCCTTCCTATTAGGCAGAAACTCAAACAAAAAGAACCCGTGCTTAGGTCAATTCAATGCTGGTCTGACCAATCGGAATCCACTTTTCAAAATTGTTTTGATCAAGCAGACTGGGAAATGTTCTGGGTAGCCACCGAGAACAATAACATATATACTGATACGGTGACTAAGTTAATCAGGAAGTGACTTTTGAAACCTACCCTAACCAGAAACCCTGGATAGATGGCAGCACTCGCTCAAAACTGAAAGATCGAACCATTGCATTTAACCAAGCAAGGTGACTGGGAATATGGCAGAATACAAAGTGTCGTTATTTCCTCCGTAAAGGCAATCAAACAGGCAAAACGTCCGTATAGAGACAAAATGGAGTCGCAATTCAACGTCTCAGACACAAGACGTATGTGGCAGGGTCTACAGACAATCACGGACTACAAAGGGAAAACCAGCCACGTTGCAGACACCGACATCTTGCTTCTGGAAAAGCTAATCACCTTCTTTGCCCACTTTTAGAATAAAAGTGCCACCAAGGACTGTGGGCTCTCATCAAAGCTGGGACTGAGAGGCTGAAAAACAGCTTCTATCTCAAGGCCATCAGACCGTTAAAAGGCCATAACCAGCACATTAGAGGCTGCTATCCTATATACAGACTTGGAATCACTGGCCACTTTAATAATGTTTACATATTTTGCATTACTCATCTCATATGTATATACTGTATCTAAGTCTATGCCACTGACATTGCTCGCCCAAAATGTATATATTCTTAATTCCATTCCTTTAGGTGTGTGTATTGTTGTGAAATTGTTAGATATTACTGCACTGTTAGAGCTAGAAACACAAGCATTTCGCTACACCCGCAATAACATCTAAGTACGTGTATGTGACAAGATTTGATTTAGTAAAAGACCATATTTTGGCAAGAACAGCTCAAATAAGCAAAGAGAAACGACAGTGTGTAAATGGGTGAGAAAAATACATTTTGAATTCAGGCTGTAACAACATATGGAATAAGTCAAGGGGTATGAATACTTTGCACTGTATAGGCCTACTGCTGCATTGGCCTATAGGCTATGCGTTCCATGCGCTCTTTTCTTTAGTCGCCAATGGATCCCAGTATATCAATGTGTCCATATGGCAGAGACTGGTGATCTAACATTAGTTGATTATAATTTTGATAAAGTTATTATTCAAATGAAACTTTCCACAAAAATGCGCATATAAAAATCATAACTGGCACGCAGAACGGTAGAAATGGCAGGATAAATTGTAAGCTTCCCCAAACTTGAAACTCACGTACCGACTATGAAGTCATAAAATAAATGCCTCTGTTTCCATGATCGGATTCTGCGAATAGGCTACTTTGAAGCAAGGTAAGACATGACTCATAATATGAAATAAAACATTCAGGTTTCAAACAATTAAGTATGGTTTCAAATTGCATACTGCCTCCAGCTCACATTGTAAAGTGGTGAGTGATGTGCTTGATAGCCGGTTGCCTGCACTTGAATGGGAGGCTCGCTTCAATAACCAGTTGAGAAAAAAAAAATAAAATTGCTCTTTTTAATTGTGCACCAAAACTGTTTTTAACGCCGATTGCATTTAGAATTGTTGCACAATAAATTGGCTTATAAAATCACATTTTACTCCAGCAGCAATCAGCTGAGGTTTGAGCAGGAGACATACCGCTCAAAACAGGATCTGTATGCTGAGAGCGTGCGACAGTTGTGTTGGATAACTAACGAAATTGCACACAAAAAAAAAATTATGCAAATTATACTATAGTCCGATAAGCACGACAGTCAAATGTATTTCCATCAACTGGTATTTACATCAAAGACTAAAAAAAACATTATTTTGCAACAGGATTTTCTTTTCTCCTGGTCATTTTGGCCAGCAACAGTTTTATTTAGCGGCTTTCCTTTCCCTTTTTTTTTTTTTTTTTTTTTTTACAAAAGTCAGCAATTGCCAGCTAACAGAAACCCTGATGTGTAACCTGTTCTGACATCACTTATTTTCATACATGACGTCAATTATTGATAGAAACCCTTTAACAGCTGACTAAAAAAAATATTTCTCAAAATGTTTTCCCTGACTAGAAGTCAACGAACCTGCATGAAATATCAAAATACAGAAAAGGAAAATGAGTAAAGTAATTTTGGGTATAAAGTGAGGTCCAAAAATATTTGGACAATGACATTTTTGTTATTTTGGCTCTGTACTCCAGCACTGGATTTGAAATGATACAATGACTGAGCAGGGTCTGACATTAATGATGCCCCGCTGACCTGGGGCCAGTAAAACCATGTGTTGGGCTAGTGGATCTCGTCTGTCACTGTCCCGACCAGACCAGCACTCAGCCCATTTTGACATTTACCTGCTCTATTGCAGTCTGCCATTGAAGACTACACGCAGAAAAGTCATGCTATTTGTACTTGAGCAGTATGATTGACCGTTAATTCAACCACTCTCGTCGCAACTCACATCTTTAGCACTCGAGCAGAACATGAATTGATGCTTTCACACAGCCCACATGAGCTGTCTAGAGCAAAAAGAAGCACTCAATCCACTTGCTGAGCTTATTTATAATAGGGAAAGTGACTTACAAAAATAAACCTTCAATTCTGAACATACTGTTGATACTGTTGCCCCTAGCCAGATTTATATCTCTTCTGAAATAAACTTTTCAACAACCTATTTTGGGATGTTCAAAAAATTTGACATACCTCAGAAACAAAAGTTCATTGAATGCAATTAATATAATTACATTTGAAAGAATAATGGTCTTATATTGCTAAATTATATTATAATATAAATAATATAATAATATATATTATTTTAATACATACCATAACCAAACAGCATATATACACACTGCTCAAAAAAATAAAGGGAACACTAAAATAACACATTCTAGATCTGAATGAATGAAATATTATTATTAAATACTTTTTTCTTTACATAGTTGAATGTGCTGACAACAAAATCACACAAAAATGATCAATGGAAATCAAATTTAACAACCCATGGAGGTCTGGATTTGGAGTCACACTCAAAATTAAAGTGGAAAACCACACTACAGGCTGATCCAACTTTGATGTAATGTCCTTAAAACAAGTCAAAATGAGGCTCAGTAGTGTGTGTGGCCTCCACGTGCCTGTATGACCTCCCTTCAAAGCCTGGGCATGCTCCTGATGAGGTGGCGGATGGTCTCCTGAGGGATCTCCTCCCAGACCTGGACTAAAGCATCCGCCAACTCCTGGACAGTCTGTGGTGGATGGAGCGAGACATGATGTCCCAGATGTGCTCAATTGGATTCAGGTCTGGGGAACGGGCGGGCCAGTCCATAGCATCAATGCCTTCCTCTTGCAGGAACTGCTGACACACTCCAGCCACATGAGGTCTAGCATTGTCTGGCATTAGGAGGAACCCAGGGCCAACCACACCAGCATATGGTCTCACCAGGGGTCTGAGGATCTCATCTCGGTACCTAATGGCAGTCAGGCTACCTCTGGCGAGCACATGGAGGGCTGTGCACCCCCCAAAGACATGCCACCCCACACCATGACTGACCCACCGCCAAACCGGTCATGCTGGAGGATGTTGCAGGCAGCAGAACGTTCTCCACGGCGTCTCCAGACTCTGTCACGTGCTCAGTGTGAACCTGCTTTCATCTGTGAAGACCACAGGGCGCCAGTGGCGAATTTGCCAATCTTGGTGTTCTCTGGCAAATGCCAAACGTCCTGCACGGTGTTGGGCTGTAAGCACAACCCCCACCTGTGGACATCTCATACCACCCTCACGGATTCTGTTTCTGACCATTTGAGCAGACACATGCACATTTGTGGCCTGCTGGAGGGCATTTTGCAGGGCTCTGGCAGTGCTCCTCCTTGCACAAAGGCGGAGGTAGCGGTCCTGCTGCTGGGTTGTTGCCCTCCTACGTCCTCCTCCACGTCTCCTGATGTACTGGCCTGTCTCCTGGTAGCGCCTCCATGCTCTGGACACTATGCTGACAGACACAGAAAACCTTCTTGCCACAGCTCGCATTGATGTGCCATCCTGGATGAGCTGCACTACCTGAGCCACTTGTGTGGGTTGTAGACTCCGTCTCATGCTACCACTAGAGTGAAAGCACCACCAGCATTCAAAAGTGACCAAAACATCAGCCAGGAAGCATAGGAACGGAGAAGTGGTCTGTGGTCCCCACCTACAGAACCACTCCTTTATTGGGGATGTCTTGTTACTTGCCTATAATTTCCACCTGTTGTCTATTCCATTTGCACAACAGCAAGTGAAATGTATTGTCAATCAGTGTTGCTTTCTAAGTGTGATTGACTTGGAGTTACATTGTGTTGTTTAAGTGTTCCCTTTATTTTTTTGAGCAGTGTATAAAGCATGTAAACCTAGGCCCTGCATGACCCTAATGTATTTACAAATTACCCCATGTAGAATTTCTGATCCGGCCAGAACATTTTTGGCCAGCTGGCCTGAATGGGCCAGTGAGAAAAAAAGTTAGCATTGGACCCTACTATGAGGTTAAAGTGCAGACTGTCAACTTAAATTTGAGAGCATTCATATGGGGTAAACCTTTTAGAAATCACAGCACTTTTTGTACATAGTCCCCGCCATTATAGGGAACCAAAAGTATTAGGACAAATGAACTTGAAGGCCTGTGTATTAAAGTAGTCAAATGTTTAGCATTTGGTCATATATTTCTACCACACAATGATTAAATAAAGCTTGTGACTACAAAACTTGTTGGATGCATTTGCTGTTTGTTTTGGTTGTGTTTCAAATTATTTTGTACCCAATAGAAATGAATGGTAAATAATGTACTGTCATTTTGGAGTCACTTTTATATGAATATAATATGTTTCTAAATTCTTCTACATTCAAGTGGCTGCTACCATGATTACAGATTATCCTGAATTCATTGAGAATAAGGATGAGTAACAAAGTTAGAGGCAAAAAGACCATACCCGCAAGATGCTTACTCCTCACCATTACCAATAACAGGAGAGGTTAGCATTTGATGTGCCCTTGAGCAAGGTTCTGACTTGAGGGAGTACAGCTACGACCAGAAGTTACTTTTTCGTAGCAGGTTAGGACAATTTATGCAGCATGTTAGGATAATTAACGTGGCAGGTTAGGAAAACAGTTTAGGTTAGCTAAAATGCTCTCCTAACATGCTACGAGAAGCCACTTCCAGTCGTAGCTGTACTCCCTCAAGTCACAACCCTTGAGCAAGTAACTTAACCCTAATTGCTCCAGGGTCACCGTTGATAATGGCTGACCCTGGCCGTGACCCCACTCTCCGTGGGTGTCTCATGAAGAGTTGGGATATGCAACAAACAAAAAATCTAATTAACACATGCGTATAACACACACTTGTACAAGTGTGAAATAGGTCAAATGAACAGACAAAAGTAGTATTAAGTGTACACAAATCAAAAATTCTTGCAATTCTGTAGTTAATTTTTGCTCATCACATGAAAAGGTACCCATTCCAATGTGCGAGTGTGTTGCCTTGAACATACAAATAAATATGTTTTACATTAATTGATCACACATATGAGATTCGTTATTTTAATTACAAAACCTAAACAATAACATGAAAATGGTTAGAGACCAGAATAGGTAGAGAAAATAATTTGCTAACTCTAAAATGTCACGTTTGATTTGATCACTGGGACATTTCTAACCCTTGAAGTTACTGGATGAGATGTTGCATCACCACCACTCGCGTTAACATCTTCACTGACAGCTCAACATCAAGCTTGTAGCAAACATATCAGGCAGGCTGTGTTGAGTTTGGCAAGTGTGCCATCAACCATAGCGAAGTACCTGTAAAAATGTATAAAACTACGTGTTAAGTCATGAGGACTTGTTACTGTAACTACTTAGCGTGCTATTCTGAGAGGAGGGAAAATGTGCCTAGCCAGCTAACGTTAGAACTAAATCGACAACTGGGGTGACAGTGAATAAGCGGATGTATGATTGCATGCCAGTTATTATATCTAACAGGAGCTAGAACGACTTGTCTTCACCTACCTGTTCAAAACAATTGGCTAGTTTGACATAAAGACTAACAAACGTGTACCTGATCTTAGCTAGCTACATTTCAATCATTTGCTAGCTAGTTAGCTAGCAGTTGATGGCGCTGTGTGTGTAGTGCCACAGTACTACGTTAGGCCTAGATCGAAGCCTCCGCCAAAATATTGCTCATATCATGTCAAAAAACAAAACATGTCGCAAGCTTGCTAGCCAATAGACTTTGCAAACTATCAGCCAACATACAATACATCTGACTGATACTATTTTAGTTGATAGAAGAACTGAAGGAGGGTTAAAAATATCGTCGAAACGAACGGGCTTTTCGTAGGGAACGTTGACTAACATGAATCTTATTGCCCAGTTTCGCTGGGTTAGCTAGCATGAGTGGCTTACCTCAGACACTTCATCGTCGCTGCCAGATCCGGGGCCGGAGGAAAGCACGGCGGCCGCAGCGAGTTTGAAATCAAGCCGGTCAGCTGCAGGCCCACCAGCCTCTCCAAATAAGCGGACTTTCTTTCCACCAACACCAATCCCTAGGCCCCCGAGTCTGGCTCCTGGTGTGGTTCCAAGCCCCATTCCAGGGGATCGCGGAGTCACCGAGTCAATCTCGTCCTCGAAGCCGTCCGTCAGCATTGCCGCCCCGGCTACTGCATCCTGCATACTTCCCTTAGTATTTTGTATTCTAATTAACTCAATATTGTCTTAAACTTTCTTTGGGGTTGTTGCTATTTTAGTAATTATGTTTATACTTCAGAAAAATCCAGCAACTCCTGAATCGAGAAGAGAATCTCTTTCCCCCTAGTAGCCATTAACTTTCTAACAACCTAACTACTTTGCTCAAGTTGTTTCTTACCCCGCCTCTATTCAGAATCATGCATATTATTGGTCAGGAAAATATACTACCGACATATGGTTGGATAGAATATGGTTGGATACGGTTTGTCAGAGTAACGCACGCGACGTCAAGGTAGGTTTACGAAAAGGCTTTTCTATTTAACGCCTTAAAACTGAATATTTGGGAGATGATTGGACCCTAGCACTGTATTAAAAAGTCCACATTTCGTGATACGCCAATCATTGCACCTATCAATAATAATAAGTGGTTACTTTGTTCCATTTTCATGTCAGTCACTGCTACCAATTAATGCATTTGTCTGTCCACTGTTAATTCAAACTCTCTGAAGCATGACCCTTTTAATAGACTATAAAAACAAGCCCTTTTCCAAAGCCTCTGGTGAGGTTGGCATATGGGTCGCGGCTGAGGCTTGTGAGGCAGGAAAAGACCAAACGGGATATTCCATACAACATTCTTTCATGGAACAAATGTTGGTGACTGTAAGCATATGCAGAATATGTGTCACGGGTATGCATTATCATCTGTGCTGGATGGGCACTATTTCACAAATACCTGCTTTAACAAGGTCAAAGAGGTCTCTTTCAGAATGAGCCATAAGTATTACCCTGTCAATCATTACCTGAAGAAACTCAAAAAAGACATTAACACTAACTGTACTTTTTGTGTTGAGCATCCAGAAACAGTTTTGCATTTATTTTGGCATTGTCTACATGTAAAGAAATTATGGCAAGATATTTATAGTTTTATAATTGTTAATATTCTTGATGACTTTTGTTTATTATAAGGAGAACGTGCTGCTCGGTTTCCTTAACTATAATAATGATCAAGAAAAAATGTTCACCTCATCAATCAAATTGTGCTAATGGAAAAATGTCATATTCATAAATGAAAATTCACTAATAAAAAAACACTCTTCCATTTTTCTATAAGGAATTTGAGCAGTACATTAAGACCATTCTACATTCTTTCCATGAAAAAGCTGTTAAAACAATCAATACATGTGTATCTTTTATGGTCTTTGTATAATCTGTAATTTGTTGTACCCCTAGCATATGTTATCATTCTCTGTTATAATACTTATTGTATGTATACTGGTGTTTCTGCAATACATTTTTTTTTAAAGACATTAAAAAAATGGATGGGGACTATTGAGTATTCTCAGTCAAGCCACTCCCCCCAAAAACACCAGTCAGTGCCATGGTTTCAGGCTTTCATCTACCACAAGCCCCTTTTCAACCATACTTGAGGCTGATATTTTTTTCAAAGAGGGCCATATGAATAGCATTCACAATCATGTTTGACCATTTATTTCAGGAACAAATATGTAACTGCCATTAAACAACTTATATTAATTGTAAGTAAGTGGTATATTTCATCACAGCAATGTTTTTTCTCTACATTACACAAACAAAACGTAATGCAAAGAAAACAGATTTGATCTAACAACTTTGAATGTAACTCATGGTTTAATTGAGAATCTCCTTTGAAATAACATTTAAGGACTAGCCTTAATCTGTCCTGCAAACCACGTGCTTACACAAGATAAGCATGTGTAAAAAATATGTAAGTGCCAAAATATAAATACGTACAAGTCTGTAAACTGATTACATTAAAAACAAACACAGAGCATAATATACACATATTCAAATTTCACTAGGAATTCAGAAGATCTACCCCCCTCCACCTAAATCTGGCAACCCTAAAATATATATTTTTTAAGTATACTGACTGTCATTAGCAGGTAAATACATTTACAATCCCTGTTAATCTCTGGACATGCACGTTATGGTGCCAATAGTCTGAATGACACAAGAGGACAAGTGAGCTGGTGTAGACTAATGCTGAGGTCTCCAACTTCAGTCCTGAAGAGCTACCGTGGAATGCAGGCTTTTGTTCCACCCCAGAACTGATTGTCTTCGGTTTCTAGAACCTCAATATTGGAATCAGGGGTCCCGAGTGGTGCAGCGGTCTAAGGCACTGCATTTCAGTGCTGGAGGCGTCACTACATACCCTGGTTCGATTCCAGGCTGTATCACAACTGGCCGTGACTGGAATTCCAATAGGGCGGTGCACAATTGGCCCAACGTCATCCAGATTAGGGTTATGCCGGGGTAGGCCATCATTGTAAATAAGAATTTGTTCTTAACTGACTTGCCTGGTTAAAAAAAAAAAAAATGTGCTGAGCTGGAATAAAAACCTGCAAACCCAGTATAACTCTCCAGGATTCAGGAGTTAGATACAGTGCCTTGCGAAAGTATTCGGCCCCCTTGAACTTGGCGACCTTTTGCCACATTTCAGGCTTCAAACATAAAGATATAAAACTGTATTTTTTTGTGAAGAATCAACAACAAGTGGGACACAATCATGAAGTGGAACGACATTTATTGGATATTTCAAACTTTTTTAACAAATCAAAAACTGAAAAATTGGGCGTGCAAAATTATTCAGCCCCTTTACTTTACCGGCAGCAAACTCTCTCCAGAAGTTCAGTGAGGAACTCTGAATGATCCAATGTTGACCTAAATGACTAATGATGATAAATACAATCCACCTGTGTGTAATCAAGTCTCCGTATAAATGCACCTGCACTGTGATAGTCTCAGAGGTCCGTTAAAAGCGCAGAGAGCATCATGAAGAACAAGGAACACACCAGGCAGGTCCGAGATACTGTTGTGAAGAAGTTTAAAGCCAGATTTGGATACAAAAAGATTTCCCAAGCTTTAAACATCCCAATGAGCACTGTGCAAGCGATAATATTGAAATGGAAGGAGTATCAGACCACTGCAAATCTACCAAGACCTGGCCGTCCCTCTAAACCTTCAGCTCATACAAGGAGAAGACTGATCAGAGATGCAGCCAAGAGGCCCATGATCACTCTGGATGAACTGCAGAGATCTACAGCTGAGGTGGGAGACTCTGTCCATAGGACAACAATTAGTCGTATATTGCACAAATCTGGCCTTTATGGAAGAGTGGCAAAAAGAAAGCCATTTCTTAAAGATATCCATAAAAAGTGTCGTTTAAAGTTTGCCACAAGCCACCTGGGAGACACACCAAACATGTGGAAGAAGGTGCTCTGGTCAGATGAAACCAAAATTGAACTTTTTGGCAACAATGCAAAACGTTATGTTTGGCGTAAAAGCAACACAGCTCATCACCCTGAACACACCATCCCCACTGTCAAACATGGTGGTGGCAGCATCATGGTTTGGGCCTGCTTTTCTTCAGCAGGGACAGGGAAGATGGTTCAAATTGATGGGAAGATGGATGGAGCCAAATACAGGACCATTCTGGAAGAAAACCTGATGGAGTCTGCAAAAGACCTGAGACTGGGACGGAGATTTGTCTTCCAACAAGACAATGATCCAAAACATAAAGCAAGATCTACAATGGAATGGTTCAAAAATAAACATATCCAGGTGTTAGAATGGCCAAGTCAAAGTCCAGACCTGAATCCAATCGAGAATCTGTGGAAAGAACTGAAAACTGCTGTTCACAAATGCTCTCCATCCAACCTCACTGAGCTCGAGCTGTTTTGCAAGGAGGAATGGGAAAAAATGTCAGTCTCTCAATGTGCAAAACTGATAGAGACATACCCCAAGCGACTTACAGCTGTAATCGCAGCAAAAGGTGGCGTTACAAAGTATTAACTTAAGGGGGCTGAATAATTTTGCACGCCCAATTTTTCAGTTTTTGATTTGTTAAAAAAGTTTGAAATATCCAATAAATGTCGTTCCACTTCATGATTGTGTCCCACTTGTTGTTGATTCTTCACAAAAAAATACAGTTTTATATCTTTATGTTTGAAGCCTGAAATGTGGCAAAAGTTCGCAAAGTTCAAGGGGGCCGAATACTTTCGCAAGGCACTGTATATCCTAGCAAGAAGGCATAACGGACCAGTGTTGTCTACGGCTGTAGGGACCAGTGAGCTGGTGTAATTTTGACAGCATCGGAGTTGGTATAAGCTTTAAGGCATGGAAGGCCAGTGAACTGGTGCAGTCTGTAGCATAGGTATCATTTCCAGGTCACAATGTGCTGAGGAATTCTCTGATCCACCATGTGGAGACATGGATCATGTTTTGTATCACATGGTAAGAACTTATAGCATGTTGAAACATTTCAGACTTTAGGACAGCACCCCTGACATTTTGTAATGCGTTTTCATTACATCCTGATGGCGTAGTTGTCCAATATGTTATAAGCCTGAACTGAACACTCTTTTGGGGTATGTCAGACAAACTTTAATTTGTCTGACATTGGCAATATCTTGAAGCAAGTACAAACCAACATTTCCCTTGTCCACCCCAACTTCTTGTTCAATTCGACCATTCTTGAAGTCATCATTAATATCCAGGACAAGATGGGGATATCTTTCAGGTACTCAAAATCAAGTCTATAACACAGTGTAGAAAACAATATGCTACACTCCTGGAACATTTTCTTGTGCAGTAATGCCAGTATCAATAAACAGACAGATACAATGATTGATATATAGCCTCACTGAGGTATTCTGTGGTTCTTCAGACATGGTTAAGTTTCAGGTTCTAAACCTATTCTTGCATATGGGTGAAGACTTACTGAGTACTGAGGTGGTACAGCCAGGACATAATGCTTGTACTGCAGTTGCTCCAGATAGTCAAACGGAATTTCCTGTTCCTCTTGTCCTGTTGAGGTGCAGCCTCTGCATACATCTCTGTAACAGACATGAAATGTTTTCTGTCAGTTACTTTGTCAGGCAGAAATATACAGACCAATTAAGCGGCACAATAAATGCCTGAAAATTACATTTTCAAGCTCTGAATACAATTTTATTGTTTTGAAAACTTGATTGATGGCATGAAAAACATTTTTTGGACTGTATCAACAGTGGACTAATTTTTAAAAAATACCAAAAGATAGTTTGAGTGGATTATTCCTTTAAGTTCCAAATGCTTCCAAAAACGTATTGCCAGCCAGGATTATTAACTTCTGTACACGTTCAAAGCGACTGCAGACTAGGCTCTGTTTTTTCCTAGCATAACTTGGCTTGGTGTAAGCGCAGGACCGTGCTCGCATACACCATAGTTCAAATCAGGGGTTGGAACTGGTTCAGGAAACATAACCGAAAACTGAAAATACAATTTTTCAAGGAACAGAAACTGAACCTGGAATGAAAGTGATCCCTACTGTTCTGGAACAGTAACATTCTTTTAACAGCATGGGAACCGGTTAATAACGTTATTTTTTGTTCCAGGCATTTTTTTCTAGTCCCACGACAAAATGCGAAATGCTCACTGTCATTTTTTATAAACTAGAAAAGAATGGATACACTTTTTCAATGCTAGATAAGGATTCTATAGGCCTAGTTATCAAGTTGGATTCATCAACTACAAAAAAATAAGACGTGTTTTTATTTCTGGTGAAGCTCTGCACAGATGCTTGTTAGCTAGCTAGCTCAAAGGACATTCAAAGAAGATCCATAGGAGCCGCTCCTCCTAGGTTTAATTCTGTGGGCCTAATTCAGATAATACATGTCGTAACAAGATGCTCAGTGCTTTAAGACTCCTCCTAAAGCCTTTCTCTCCCCAACCGCAAAATGTCAGTCATGCCTCCCGAATGGTGCAGTGGTCTAAGGCACTGAATCGCAGTGCTAGCTGTGCCACTGGAGTTTCTGGGGTCGAGTCCAGGCTCTGTCAAGGCCGGCCGTGACCGGGAGACCCATGGGGCGGCGCACAATTGGCCCAGCGTCGTCCGGGTTAGGGAAGGGTTTGGCCGGCAGGGATGTCCTTGTCCCATCGCACACTAGCGACTCCTGTGGCGGGCCGAGCGCAGTGCACGCTGACACGGTCGCCAGGTATACAATGTTTCATCCAACACATTGGTGCAGCTGCTTCCGAGTTAAGTGGGCATTGTGTCAATAAGCAGTGCGGCTTGGTTGGGTTGTGTTTCAGGAGATGCACGGCTCTTGACCTTCGCCTCTCCCGAATCCATACCGGAGTTGCAGCGATGAGACAAGACTGTAACTAACAATTGGATACCACAAAATTGGGGAGAAAAAAGGGGGGGAAATATATGTAAAAATTGTCAGTCACACTTGTCTGTATATCACGCATGTAAACAACAAGCTTGCTTGCTCTATCTGCACTGATTGGTAAAATAATTAAAGAGCTAAATGTAAACAACTGTTGATTTCACGGGTTAAAAAAGGAACAGAAAGCAACAATATAACCTGTACTTCATTTTGGTTAGAACCGGTTCATAACTTTATTTTACTGGTCGGAACAGTGGAATGAAGCAAAACAAATTAGTGATCCAACCCCTGGTATGTGTCACATGCTTCGTTAGCAACAATTGTAGACTAACGGTAAAATGTTTACTTACGGGCCCTTCCAAACAAGGCAGAGAGCAAGAATATCGAGAAAAAATAGAAAAGTAATAACACGTAATAATAAAAGTAAAAATAAATACACAATGAGTAATGAATGATAACTTGGCTATTTACATGAGGTACCAGTAACGGTGTGTGTGGACCATGATAGATCCTTAGTGATGTGGACCCACTTCACTACAGCCCCGTTGATGTGAATAGGGGCGTGCTCTGCCCTTGTTGTCCCATCAGAGCTTTTCAAAGTCAGGAGTCGTGGTCGAGAGCGCACTTCATCGCTGATGTCACGTCCAACCTGGATCGATATTTGGTTTTAATGCAGACAAGAGCACTGAGTCCAGCTTCACAGAAATATGATTTGGCGATGGGTAAAATTAGTTTTCTGGTGCTTTAAAGACAACTGGGAAACTCAGAGGAATATGAGGTCAAATCATGACGTCAGTGATCTTTAGGTCGGAAAGTCGTGGCTCTGGAATGAGGCCTGAGTACCGGAGTTGGAATTCCGAGTTGGATGACCGTTCTAAACTATTCTTCCAAGTCAAAGCTAGTTTCTCCACACTTCCCAGTTATCTTGAACTAATTGACGTTGGAGACTTCCGAGTTCCCAGTTCCGAGTTCCCAGTTGTTATGAACGCGACATGAATGCTCAGAGGGAGATGGAAGGGTATTCCCTTTGAGTCAGGAACCAAAACTCCTCCGTAGTGACCCGTGAATACATTCGGTCACATGACAGCTTGATCAGCTCTTCTGTTTCACTTACCCGCATGCCAACTGTGCCAGGATCACAGTCAAACAGATTGAGAAATAGGTCCCAAAGTGCTCTTCCAAGTGATGCACATGAGCAGTCATCACTCATGTGGGACACTTAGTGATGCGGTTTTCTGTTAGAAATATACACAGCCAAGGGAAGCTTCAAAAAATTCTTTACAATAAGAATTATTTAGTCTGAATCCACTGATTCGGTCAATCATCTGTAGAATGTTTTTGTATTTCCACTGCATGCTTGCATTCAGATCGTTCAGTTTCCCAAAAACTGTATGTCTGTTACATAGGCAAGGAGACACATTTTTTATTACACCAAAAGTCAACAAAAAAATTAATTAATTCATTGTGAATGTCAACAGTTCCTCTCTGGAAGCAAAAAATCTTTCCAACACTCCCCCTCGATAACCACCAAGCCACTTGCGCGCAGTGGATGTGGTTTTATGTAGTTTACAATCAAAGTTACCTGCAGCGGTATATCTCAGAGTTCTGTGCTCAACTCTTTTGCCACCAGTTGCTCTCAGTGTATCATACAATGTGTCCATATGGCATAGGGAGACACATTCATAACTAGCGCAGAGGCCTGCCAACCATTCCACCATAGATGGAGCCCCATCTGTGCCAAAGCCCACCATTCGATTCCATGGAATCTGTTTTCCGTTTCATGCGCGGGAATTGTGACACAGAACAATATGTCCGTGTGAATAGCATCCCCCGATATGTATAGAAAACAAAAGTCAATGTATGGGCATCTCGCCCCTCACAGCGAATGTCCATTTGGAGAGCATTAGCTGGGGAGTTTGAGTCCTTCAGTCAGAGTTTCCTCTTGATTGCTAGCAATAGCATACATTCTTTGTTTAATATTGTTATCTGACAAATGTGTTGACGTGAGTTTCTGAGCCTCTGCCTTCCCACACATTGTTTTCACCATATTAATTGCGGCCGGTAATATCAAGGTCTGCTATAGTGTGTGGTTTTATAGCATAGCGAGCCTTACCATTCACAGTGGGAATGATTCAAGAGCAACGGTCATTGTGCAACCTTTTCACATGATCTAAGGGCACGCTGGTTAAATTTTATCTTTTAAATATGATTCATTGTCATTTAGATTTTTAAGGTTGATGAAATCAATAAAAGCTGAAATAAATCATTCTCTCTACTATTATTCTGACATTTCACATTCTTAAAATGAAGTGGTGATCCTAACTGACCTAAGACAGGGAATTTTTTTATTTGATTAAATGTTAGGAATTGTGAAAAACTGAGTTTAAATGTATTTGGCTAAGGTGTACGTAGACCTCCGACTTCAGCTGTCAGTATCAAAAATAAATTACATTCCTAAAATATACTTAAATATCAAAAGTAAAAGTATTATTAATTTCACATTCCTAATATTATGGAAACCAGATGGTACAATTTTTATATGTTTTTTTTATTTAAGGATAACCACTCAGACATTAATTTACAAATTAAGCATTTGTGTTTAGGTAGTCTGCCATATCAGAGGCAGTAGGGATGACCAGCGATGTTCTCTTGATAAGTGCGTAAATTTGACAATTTTCCTGTCAAAATAAACAAGTACTTTTGGGTGTTAGGAAAAATGTATGGAGTAAAATGTACATTATTTTCTTTAGGAATGTAGTGAAGTAAATGTTGTCAAAAATATAAATAGTAAAGTAAAGTACAGATACCCAAAAAAACTACTTAAGTACTTGAAAGTATATATATATTTTTTTTATTGAATATCCAAAACATACAATATACTTGCAGTGAACTACACCACACCAGTCATCCAACAGACTCCCAATCAGAGAGACAAACAGAAGCATCCAGGGTCAATGCCCTGCTCAAGGGCAAGTTGACAGATCTCCCACCAGGCCAAAAAACGTGAACCCGAACCCTCCACGATCCCCCCACAGTTCCCCAATAGATGTCCCTCAACCATCCGAGACGCCTCCCACAGCCCCCCCCCCCCCCCCCCCCCAAGAAAAATAATACAAATAATAATACAATTATTTCCATACCCCACCCCCAAGAACCCCCCCAATGCACCAACAACCAAGAATATTAACTATTGAGAAAGAAAAAAAAGACAGAAAAAAACAGCAAACAACAATGCCAAAAGAAAAGGACATCAAGGACACCTACAATCATAACAGCAATGGCAACTGTATATGTTTGAGTGCATGTCTGGCACTATTACATATGTGTGTGTCCGTGTATGCGTGTATTTGAATGAGAGTGTGTGCATATGTATGTGTACAAACACCTGCATGGCATCAGCCTCAGGCAAACCGGCATTAGCTGTAAAACATTTTTTTTTAAAAGATAATGCCCCTCAATGTCATTCAAACTTAGTTTTGATTATGTTTTATTTTTACTTCATTTTAAACTTTTTTTCTTTGACTATCATTCTATCTCCCGCACAGCAACTCCACTCCAACTTGTCTCGAATTCCACATCTCAATCCACAGCTTCCGTCAGCCCATCCCACCTATCTCTGCTGGCCACCCTTTTCGGATTTCTACACAACATACACTACCGTTCAAAAGTTTGGGGTCACTTAGAAATGTCCTTGTTTTTGAAAGAAAAGCACATGTTTTGTCCATTAAAATAACATCAAATTGATCAGAAATACAGTGTAGACATTGTTAATATTGTAAATGACTATTGTGGCTGTGGAAATGGCTGATTTTAATGGAATATCTGTATAGGCATACAGAGGCCCATTATCAGCAATCATCACTCCTGTGTTCCAATGGCAGGTTGTGTTAGCTAATCCAAGTTTATCATTTTAAAAGGCTAATTGATCATTAGAAACCCCTTTTGCAATTAGCACAGCTGAAACTGTTGTTTAGCCAAGATACTCAACTAGTCTAAAGAAGGCCAGTTTTATTGCTTCTTTAATCAGAACAACAGTTTCAGCTGTGCTAATTGCAAAAGGGTTTTTTAATGATCAATTAGCCGTTTCCAGCTACAATAGTAATTTACAACATTAACAATGTCTACACTGTATTTCTGATCAATTTGATGTTATTTTAATAGACCAAAAATTAGCTTTTCTTTCAAAAACAAGGACATTTCTAAGTGACCTCAAACTTTTGAAAGTAGTGTATATCTTTCAACTATGCTGTGATGTTTAACGTACAATTTCAATCCATCTAATCAAATAGAATCCACAGATTGCGAGTTGAAGATAAAAACTTTTACTAAGAGTATTAGTATATTAGTGATCGACTGACCCGGTCTCTCCATATTTCCTAACATTACTGTTTCTAGGGTCAGTTTTAGATCAATGCTATGCATTTTCAGCCATTCCTAAACATGAGACCAGAAACAGGCACCCTGAAGGCAATACCAAAATAAATTGTCTATTGATTCTGTATCCTCACAACAAAATCTGCAGAGTTTTGAGAATGTTATGCCCCAAATATTCAACATTTTGTTGGTGGCAAGAATTCTATATAATAATTTTAGCTGAAAAGCATGAAGTCTTGAATCTCTTTTCAGGGGGATGAAATTTAAATTGTAGCCAGCACTGCAATGCTAGTTTGAAAAAGAGAGCTACATTGAAAAAGGTTTAATTTGCAATTAATCAAAAATGAGACATGGCAATCTGCACAAAAGCAAAAATACAATTTTTAAACAATGGGTGGGGTTTTCTTAGTAATCTACTTGAGAACCATTTAGGGTTCAAGTAAAACTTTTGAATAAGTGAAGCTTTTAGAGAAAGGTTTAGTGCTTTTATATTTAATAATCTCAACCCACCCAATTCATATTCATTATATAGATGGGAATGGTTGATTTTGTCTGGTTTAGCATCCCAGATAAAGTACAATATTTTTTGCTCATATTTATTTATTTATTTAACCTTTATTTAACCAGGTAGGCAAATTGAGAACAAGTTCTCATTTACAATTGCGACCTGGCCAAGATAAAGCAAAGCAGTTCGACACATACAACAACACAGAGTTACACATAGAGTAAAACAAACATACAGTCAATAATACAGTAGAAACAAGTCGATATATGATGTGAGCAAATGAGGTGAGATAAGGGAGGTAAAGGCAAAAAAAGGCCATGGTGGCAAAGTAAATACAATATAGCAAGTAAAACACTGGAATGGTAGATTTGCAGTGGAAGAATGTGCAAAGTATAAATAAAAATAATGGGGTCCAAAGGAGCAAAATAAATAAAATAAATACAGTAGGGAAAGAGGTAGTTGTTTGGGCAAAATTATAGATGGGCTATGTTCAGGTGCGGTAATCTGTGAGCTGCTCTGACAGCTGGTGCTTAAAGCTAGTGAGGGAAATAAGTGTTTCCAGTTTCAGAGATTTTTGTAGTTTGTTCCAGTCATTGGCAGCAGAGAACTGGAAGGAGAGGCGGCCAAAGAAAGAATTGGTTTTGGTTTTGATTTGAACAACGAATCATCAGGAGTAGGCAGTGCCATAACTAAGTGAGTAAACTGAGATATGACTAAGGAGTTAATCAGGGAAAATTTCTCCATAAATAGACAGGTATTTACCTCTCCATGGTTGCAGGATCTTGTCTATTTTTTACAAGTTTTCTATTGAAATTCATTGTGGAGAGCTTATTTAAATATTTTATGATATGAATACCAAGTATGTCTACTTCACCATCAGCCCATTTTACAAGTAAACTGCAGGGTATTGTACATTTTTAAGATCCAATACATAATATTGTACACTTAATTAGGTTTAAGTCCAGAGAGTACAGAAAAGCTATCTAGATCTTCAATGAGACATTGCAGGGATCTAGCTTGCGGACTTAATATAAAATTTGAGTCATCGGCATACATGGACACCATTGTTTTAAGCCTTGGATTTCTAATCCTCAAATGTTGTTATTGGATCTTATTTTAATAGCTAGCGTTTCAATGGCCATAATGAATAGATATGGTGAAAGCGGACACCCTTGTTTAACTCCTTTTGACAATTCAAAACTCTCTAAGAAGTAGCCTTTAATTACTATTTTACAACTGGGGTTGCTTTACATAATTTTTATGAGAATCACCGAAATTTAAAACATTCAAGCATTTATAAATAAAATCCAGTCTTTATCAAATGCCTTTTCAAAATCCGCTATAAATACCAGGCCTGGCTTCTTAGATGTTTCATGATGTTCTATTATTTCTAGTAGTTGTCATATATTATCTCCAATGCATCGTCCATGTAAAAAACCTGTCTGATACCTGGTAAAACCCTTTTAATTCTGAGTGCTATGCATTTCGCTAGTATTTTTGTATCTCAACATTGAAGTGTAAGTTTATATTTGCCATCTGGGTCTTGTTTTAATAATAGAGAAATCAGACCTTCCTGCTGAGGACCTGACAGACTACCATTTCTACAGGAGTAGTTAAAACAATCTAACAATGGAGCTTTTAGTATATCAAAAAAGGTTTGATATACCTCTACCGGTATGCCATCAAGCCCTGGGGGTTTTCCAGACTGAAATGATTTAATAGCTTCAAAATGTTCTTCCTCTGTAATTTGGCCTTCGCACCAATCTTTCTGTACTTTCTTTTAAAATATAATTTGGAGAATCATAGATGACTCCGTCTTCAGTAACGAGTTTCTGCTAAATCTTTTTGTTAGTGTACCTGTATTGGAGATTCAGGAATAATTTTTTGCATTTTTCTCCATATACCATCCAGTTTGCTTTATTTATGTAATAGATTACATTAGATCATTCTAGAATAAGTTCCTCAAGTTCTTTTTGTATTACCTGTACTATTAGTTCATTTATTTCCCTTTTTAGTCTTGTGTCTTTAGCCAGCAACTGCTTTTTTATTATTTATTTATGAGTTTTACCCCATTTTATCCTCAATTTCGTGGTATCCAATTGTTTTTTTAGTAGCTACTATCTTGTCTCTTCAATACAACTCCCATACGGGCTCGGGAGAGACAAAGGTTGAAAGTCATGTGTCCCCCGATACACCACCCAACCACTGCTTCTTAACACAGCACGCATCCAACCCGGAAGCCAGCCGCACCAATGTGTTGGAGGAAACACTGTGCACCTGGCAACCTTGGTCTCTGGTGTGCGATGAGACAAGGATATCCCTACCGGCCAACCCCTCCCTAACCCGGACGACGGGTTTCTAGGCCAATTGTGCGTTGCCCCACGGACCTCCCGGTCGCGGCCGGTTACGACAGTGCCTGGGCGCGAACCCAGAGTCTCTGGTGGCACAGCTGGCGCTGCAGTACAGCGCCCTCAACCACTGCGCCACCCGGGAGGGCCGCTTTTTTATTATTGATAAATATTGAATTTAATGACCGCTGAAGGTACATTTAAAGGTATCCCAAACAATAAGGGGATTTGCTGAACCTATATTATACTGGAAAAATTCAGTTATAAATTATTTTGTCTAAGTTCAAATTTAAGTTGTCCTCCAGTAAACTTCGATTAAATTTCCAATATCCCCATCCACGTGGAAATTCTATAAGAGTGATGTGAAGGCCAATTAAATGATGATCCGATCGCATTCGGTCTCCTATTAAAACTTAGAAAGTCGTCAAGATGACTTGCTTGATTAAGTCTCCTCCATGCATATCTCACTAGGTCGAGGTTTTTTAGTCTCCTAATATCCACTATTTCTAATGTGTCCATAATATTAGTGATTTCCTTAAGGGCACGGTGATGATAGTTTGTAGAGTGATTACCTTTACAGTCCACTGAGGTACACTATTTTATAGTCTCCTACCATAATGATTAGATCATTTGTTGCCTGTAAGTTCAATAAATTGGTATAGATATTTTTAAGAAGTATGGATCACCCTGATTTGGACCCTATAGATTAATGAGCCAAATCTCTTTTTCATCCATTTTCATATTCAAAAAGATCCACCTTCCTTGCGAATCATTCCTGACTATTTGCACATTCAGATCAACATTTATATTAATATCATCACACCTTTTGAGTTCCTTTGTCCATGAAAATGTAAAAAATTATTTCACCATTCCTTTTTTCACACAACTTCATCTAAGGATGTAGAGTGAGTTTCCTGTAAACAGTATATGTTATATTCCTTTTCTTTTAGCCACATAAAGACTGATCTTGTTTTTTATAATCGGATAAACCTTGACAATTATAACTGTCGATACTTATTGCACTTATTTACAGTACAAATGTATTCGTACAATATGTTATTATTCCCCAATGCCTCTATTCTGATATATTCCCCTTGCTTGTTGTAAACATATATAAACATATAGACAAATACATAAAAAAGATAGACAAACAAGAAACATTAAATTATAAAACAGTTCTCGACAATAGAGGTGAGCGAGAAGAGAAGAGAGAAAGAGAGAGTGAGAGAAAAGAGTGTGATCAGGTGTGTATGTGTATATATGAGTCCATATGTTTGCCAGCGAGCATGTAATTGAGTATGTGTGTGTTCATATCCACTTCATAGTGTTCAGATATTTTCAGATACCTGAAGTCCCTGTAGAATTTACTACAGCCATGGTGTTATGGAGCTGTCTCTGAATAGCTGTCCATCTATAAAGAGTTTGTCCACAATGAGAAAGGCACGCTTACCCTTCTCCCTCTGTTGCCTCTGTACCGGATACAGTCACTTATGCCATTTATTTATCTCCCTTGGAAATTGGTCATTGAGACCGAATTTGGTCCCTTTGCTCCCTTCCCATGCTTTTTATCAGCTCCTTTTGTTGGTAGTGTTCACATTTTGCCATGATCAGACGGAGACCCTTGGTCTTGTCGCTCCGAGCTCCAAGTCCATGTACTCGGTGGAAAGCCACCTTGTTTACGGTCTCTATAGGAAGTTTCAAGGCGGATTGCATGAATTCTCTGATTTTATTTAATTCTCTGATTCTCTGATTCTCTGATAACCCTCTGGATTATTCATCCTCAGGAATCCCCCCAAAATATATATTTTCACGCATGCTACAACTTTGTATGTCTTGTAGCGACTCCTTCCTCGTCTTGTTTTCCCTGAGTAGACAATCCATGTTGGAATTGTGGATTATTACCTTGGCTGTGAGTGCCTTGTTCTCTCCTTGGCGTGTGAGAATTTCACTCTGGCTAAACTCCAAAATCCCCCTCAGCCCTGCTACCTCCTCACACAACTTTTACATTGTTGTATGGATTACAGCCAGAGCACAAGCCTTTACTTCAACGGTAAGTAAATCGTCTGTGTCAGTAGATTAATCTATTTTTTATTTTTTTTGGTTAAAGTTATTTTGTGAGGTAGTCGGATCTTTCCATGATGGACTATGTTGTTCCTCCATAGCGTAAAGCTGTTGGTACTCGTCGATTTCCCTCAGGATCTCCTTAGTATCCAGGTTGGCTCTTTACTGCAACCAGTTGTTTTACGAAAATATAACAATGAGTCTTTCCCACGACGACGACAGGTGTCTGTAGTACAGCCAGCTAACACTTGCGGAATCCACCCAAAAGTATTTTTAAGTACTTTACACCACTGATATTGAGGAATTTATTCATACTATTTCATCCTTCCACAAGATATAGTCCAGACACAAATCTAGGGTTGCTACCCAAGCCGGCTGGTTGTTCGTTCTATCGGTTCGGTTGCTAGAGATGTGACCCAGTCGTTCAGTCTTTTTTGTTCTGCATCTATGGATGCGACCCAGTCGTTCATTCTAAATGTTCCATTGCTGGCAACGTTCTTATACCTCGCTTGCTAGCTAGTCAACTACGACTAACTTACAGTTACTTAAAAAGCCAGAATAACAGCAAAGTAGCTGCATTTGCATTTGTTTTTGCTGTTTTCCATTGACATTTACATGGATATATCCATAACCATGAGCCTATGAGGCACCATTTCGCCTGGCACAGAAAATGTGCTCACTTATCAGGACACTGTTGAGAGGAGCTAGCCAACAACACAGTTAACACAATCACTTCAAACTAAAGCTGGAAAGACTGCAAACTAGCTGCACTTTGTTTCGTTTGACCTTTTTTAAATGTACATTCCTTGTATATATCCATTAAAATGATGCCAGCTGATTCATGATTTAGAGAGGCTGAGAAAAACTGCATGTCTGTCTGACTGTCTCATCCCGACTCCCGACACATTCATTACAATGGGACAGCTGGAGATCGAATTTGAATATTGAAACAATGTTGCAAATGTCAGAGAGACAGAAATCCAGGTTTATATAAATCTCCACTGTTGAAAACAAAATGTTAGCCTAAAAAAAGTGAGATAATGTCTAGATATGTTTTATAACAAGTGACATCAAGGGATCATAGCTTTCACCTGGATTCACCTGGTCAGTCTCATGGAAAGAGCATGTTTTGTACTCTCAGTGTACAGTATTTCAAACTGTATTCCTATCATGTAATACTGTGTATAAAAGTACCATGTATGTAAAGTGTACGAATAATTATAAGTAACAAAAAAAATGTAAAAAATTTAACAAAAAAAATGTTAAACTATGTTACTTTTGTCCTCCGAAGAGTGAGGTTGATGGGCCAATAAAATAAATACAAATAAGTGTAAGTGTAAGTGGGGTTAGGGTGGTGAGTTTCCCGTTACACTGAAAAGAGATTTGTCTTTCTAGAAAAGGGGAATCCATGTAAGTCCAATCAGTTATTATTACATGTTTTGACATCTTCCAAAGCTTGAAGACCATGCCTTTGTACAGAGACAGAAACTGGTGCAAAATACCAAAAAGGTGGACTGCATCTTAATTAAACAAGCCAATTTAAAAAATCTACATTTCTGTTTTATTTTTTTAAGCCGTCTACATACACATCCAATTTCATTCATATGTTCGATAAATACACCGTATGTGCAACACAGAACGCACTGCAACTACCTCTATAACGATGATGCCTTGCAGCGTTCCATTGGAAATTAATGTACTTCCGGTGTACCAAAACGCAATGACTCTGTCGGTGTACCAAAACACAATGACTGTCGGTGTACCAAAACACAATGACTGTCGGTGTATTCAATGCGTAACTCCTCCACATTTATTGGATTGGTTTAATGGTTTATATACACTAGATGAATTTAGGCGCTGTTTAGAAGCCACCACTCCTCCATCTTGGCACTCCCCCACCATTGTAAAAAAATATTTTAGAAGCTATAGAAATGCATTTATTAATGTCTACATTTTTTTTTGCCACATTTATTCTAATATAGACACCTTAATGCAGGGGTGTCAAAGTCAAATGGACGGAGGGCCAAATAAAAAAATCAGCTACAAGACGAGGGCCGGACTGTTCGAATGTTCATTGAAAAATTTTTAAATGACGCATATAGTCTAGTGAACCTAATTGAACCTACTGAAAACCTAACAAATATATTACAATATGATCAGATAAATAAAGCAATATTTTCTTATGGCTCTGTCAGTAATCTTTAATTTTCAACAGACACAAAAGACAAATTTCCTTTATATAAATATCCCCATAACATGAACATTAAATGAAAGAAACCGGTATTCAAGGCACCATCAGTAGACTATATTTTCTATTTTAGCAAAAGTGGGCTAAATTTACTTCAAAGAAAAAACAATAATAGCAATTTTCTATCATCCACTCAACTGAAATATTTTTAAAATATAATTGGATTGAAATACAAAAAAATAAAGTGCAAAAATCTATTAATCAAAAACAACACTTTGTTTAAGGAGAAGTAACATGCAGTGAAAACAAATATTACATTTTAACTTTTAAACTTGAACTGAGTAAAAACTCTAAATATGTGATTGCACAGTAATGTTCACTTGTTTGAGGTTGAGGGTGATACTTGGTGGTGTCCCATCTTTTCCACAAGTTCATCAATGTTCGGGGTAAGGCTCTGAGCTGAAGAAATCCTCAGAATTGAGTGGAGGTGTTCAGCAGTAAGTCGACTTCTGTGTGATGTTTTGTTCAGGTTCATCAAAGAAAACAGTTGTTCACACAGGTATGTGCTGCCAAACATAGACAACGTTTGAGCAGCCTGGATGCGCAGCTGGGGCATTGTGCCGGGGAGGAAACGGGCGAACTCCGCAGCACCCACTGCCGCATATTTTGCCCTCAGTGCATCATTGCATTGGAGGTCAATCAACTCCATTTGGAGGTTTGGTGGTGAGCTTTCCACGTCAACAGCAAATGGGTTACCGAGCAGTTCCAACCTGCTTTTTTGTGCTTCAAAGTCAGCAAATCGGCGTCGAAAGTCAGCGGCAAGCATACCTATTTTATCAGCCAACTGTGTGCTCGGGAACGCACTGGTAGAGAGCTTCTCTTTCATGGTCTGGCAGCTGGGAAAGTGGCTCAAATTTTCTTTCCGCATCTGCGTCTCCCACAGAGTCAGTTTGGTTTTAAATGCCTTCACTGTACTGTACATATCAGAGATGACACGATCCCGACCCTGCAGCTGCAAGTTTATTGCATTCAGATGACTCGTAATGTCACACAGAAAAGCCATTTCACACAGAAACATTTCGTCTCGGAGTTGTGTTGTGTCTTTCCCTTTGCTGTCCAAGAACAGACAAATCTCCTCACGAAGCTCGAAACATCTTTGAAGCACCTTTCCCTGGCTTAGCCATCGCACCTCTGTGTGATAAGGCAAATCACCATGCTCCGTTTCTAACTCCGTCAGAAATGCCTTGAACTGGCGGTGATTCAAACCTTTGGCTCTGATAAAGTTAACTGTGCGCGTGATGATGCTCATTACATGCTCCATTTTCAAGGCTTTACCGCACAACGCTTCCTGGTGTATGATACAATGATAAGCTGTCAGCTCACCTGTCGCGTTTTCCTCTTGCATCTTTTCCCGTATCTTCGCCACCAGTCCGCTCCTGTGTCCACACATCGCAGGTGCTCCGTCGGTTGTCAAACCCACAAGTTTTTCCCAAGGCAGCTCCATCTCATTTACACATCTTGACACCTCTTCATACAAATCATGCCCCGTAGTTGTGCCATGCATAGGACGTAAAGCCAAAAACTCCTCTGTCACGCTTAGGTTGGAGTCCACTCCGCGGATGAAAATTGACAACTGGGCAATGTCAGAAATGTCGGTGCTCTCATCCACAGCCAAGGCATATGCAATAAAATCTTTTCCCTTTTTCACAAGCTGCTCTTTTAGATTGATGGACAACTGGTCTACTCTCTCGGCAATGGTGTTTCTGCTCAGACTCACATTTAAAAAGAGTTGCCTTTTTTCTGGGCAAACTTCGTCACAAACTTTAATCATGCAGATTTAGCGATCTCTTCTGCCAAAATAAAACTGGCCTTGACAGTTGCGTCCGCGTGTGTGTCCGCGTGTTTCGTTTCATAATGTCGTCTCAGATTATACTCTTTCAGTACCGCCACACTTTCTCCACACAGAAGACACACAGGTTTTCCAGCTACCTTCGTGAACATATACTCCGACTCCCACCTTGTTTGAAACCCCCGGTTCTCAGTATCCACCTTCCGTTTTGCCATTTTTGATGGGTATCTGAAAGTTAATTTTACTGTGATGCTGACGACTGCTGTGCCAATAAATATTGAAATGAAGCAGCCTACTGCTCGGTGCGTCACCTTTGCATTGTGGGAAATGTAGTATTGGTGCGTGTAAAAGATCTGCGGGCTGCCGGCTTGCTGCGGGCCGGTTCTAATAATAAATCAAGATCATCCCAGGGGCCGTAAAAAACCTTCTTGCGGGCCGGATGTGGCCCGCGGGCCTTGACTCTGACATATGTGCCTTAATGCATACTTTTATATTATATTATGTGAGCTAAGCATAAAAAATACAAAATCTAGAATTCTAAAAAAAAACATATTCCTTGAAGTCGATGCCTCTGGCGGTCGACGTCACCGGTCTTCCAGCCATCATTGATCTATGTTTTATTTTCCACTGGTTTTGTCTGGTCTTCTTCTGTTTCCCCTCATGTCCTTGTCAGAGATTGTTTATTGTTATGTGCATGCTTTATGGATTGGTGTGCGATGGGTTATTGTACCCACATTTATTTTATTATGGACTTTGGTTTTGGAGTTTGTTTTAAGTTATTAAAATACTCCAATTATACCAAGTTTAATTCTCCTGCGCTTGACTTCCCTGCCACCTACATACATGACGTGACAAACAGAAAAATACTTTTTCCTTGAAACATTGAATGAAAAACTGAAGAAACGCTTTTCTGAAGAGTGCCAATATCGCCAACCAGTGGCTTCAAATCCTCTCCATGGCCAAAACATAGCATCAGCATTCCAAAGTTTATACATCATTGGATTGGTTGAACAGTGCAGAAGAGAACCTCCACGGATAGCTTTTTTTCTTCTCATCAAGACCAATATGTAGAGCAGGGTTTCCAAAGACGGTCATTGGGACCCCGAGGCTGCACGTTTTGTTTTTTGCTAAAAACTAATCATCAAGCTTTGATCATTTGAATCAGCTATGTAGTGTAAGGGCAAAAACCAAAACATGCACAGAGTTTGGGAAATGCTGGTTAACGGGATCTAGTTTCAGGCTTTTCTTTTAAGCCTGCTACATTAACTGAAACAGTAGCAAACAGAACAAAACAGGGAGGGACCTACCTGAATTTGTCTAATAGAAACTCTCGTTTACGTTTACCTTTTGGAGTAAACGGTTTCTGCAACAGACAAAATGTTTTGCAACAGAATCGGCATAATCGATACACCCCTGATGTACTGCTGATGATTCGGTGGGATGGGTTGAGTAAAATCAGACCAAACACAGGTAACGTTAAAAGCTGAACACTCAGATAGCTAGCTACCTATCTAATTTTATAAATAGATCGATAGCTAACTAACTCTCCTCAGATAAAAATGTAATTGTGTAGCCAGCTCTGCCTGTGTAAACTCACTGATGTTTTCTCTGGATATTTTCTTAGTTATTTTTTCAAAACTTGTCATGAACATATTCTCACAGGAGGTGTTGCCATTATAAAGATATATTTGCTAAATTATTTTGCTAGTTATAAACGCAAAACCTAGACAGGCAAGGTACAAAAGCCTTGGGCAAAGGGACACAGGAGCAGAGTGGCGTGACAATCCAATAGCGTGGAACTGCAGCCTGCAATTCGGGGCATTCCTGCATGTGAGCATTCTTGCATCTGCAGGAATGCCCCCACTCGAGCATCCCATTGGTTCCCTCATGAACTAGCACAGCAGGCGGAAGACTGGGGTGACACCGTGTGCTAACGAGCTTGTCGCCTGCTGTGTACTGAAGAAAATCATGCTTGACAGGTGGGGGCGAAGGACACTGTCAACGGGTAGTCCCAGCCTCCTGCTAGCACAACAGGCGAGAGGCTGGGGCGACACGGTGTGCTAACTAGAAAGCAGTACGAGCACACTCCGGCACACACCTGCCCTCGCCGTCTTTCATCTTCTTTGGGATTTGGTTGGCGAATTACATCCAACTTTTTGTTGCATACACTATCTACTGTACTGGAGTGTGAGGCTAGTCATGGCCTACCTACAGAATGGAGCAGAATAAGTGGAATGGTATCAAATACATGATTTCCATGTGTCTGATGCCATTCCATTTGCCCTGTTTCAGCCATTATTATGAGCCATCCTCCCCTATCAGCCTCCACTGGCCTCCACTGACCTTACATTACATTCTGGTAACACAAAATTGTGAACAAAGAAAATGACCTTGCCAACTATTAGCCCTCACACAAAAAAACACCACCCATTAAATGATTTAACCCTGTCTAATCCTACTCCAGGCTTGGAGTAGGATTCGGTGTTGGAGAACAGAACACTACCACTCAACACCCCCTGCAACTCCTCTGCAGTAAAACCTCGCAATCCCTAGAACTTCTCTGCAGCTGCAACCAGAACCTCTATTTTCTGTGACTTTCGTTCCATTTCTTCAGTACAGTTGACAACCGTGGCTTTGGATGCTAAGAAACCCACTTTACTGAAGCACATACTATTCCCACCTCTCTCTATTCATCTCTGCCTACCAGTGGTGTGTATTCATGGATGCCAAGAGAAGCCAGGCTTTCCCAAAACATTTACCTAGGTAAAAAACTCCTACAGTAACAATCAGACAGTAGGACTTTGCAAAACAGCATAAACAGATCTGGGATCAGGCTAGCCAATTGTTGAGTCTATGCACTCTCTGAAAAAAGGGTTCCAAAAGCGTTCTTTGTAAGTGAAAGGGTTCTACCTATAACTTTTAACAACCTAAGAACCGTTTTTGGAAGAAGGGGTTCTTTTTTTTTTTTTAGAAGCCAAGAATGATTCTTTGGAAGGCGAAAAAAGTTCTACATTGAGCCATATCATATCCCAGCATGCTCTATTGCAGGATGGTTTTCAGAAATGTTTGTTTTAATATCTGTATTGATTGGTTAATAAATGTTATGCTACACAAAGATTAATAACACATTTTTCTAAACTCATCCAATCTGGTAATAATTTAATTTATTGTACCCGTTACTGGGATGATTGTTCCAGTTTAGATGATTCAGGTCATCTCAGTAGATAGTTTTCTCAACCCTGGCTGCCATTCTGAATGCAGTTTGCGGGTGATTAAATATTCCACTTGTTCGCGCTGAGCTTTTAACCAAAATATTCAACCTTGTTTATCACTTAAAATGAGGTAATTAACTACAATGACCATAATCCATTGCGCATCTACTTGCCCAGTCTGTGTTTCTTCTGTGTTTCTACAGAGGCAGAAGAATGCATGATTGTGAGGGGATATGAAGAGCTTGCTTCCCAAGGTATCTCTCTCTACCTGAAAATACATGATCTAACTGATTGATAGTTGGAAATCAGCAGTCAAAAAAGTATGCCTTATTTACCTTGAAGAACTACAAAATAGTGATTTTGTCAAAACATAGGCATCAGCTCTATAGAGGTGAGATGTTGACTTGGAATTAAATAATAGTCATCAAATAAACAAATGTAATATACACAACAACTGAAATATTTTATTAAAGTAAAGTAATGTGAATACATGTTTAATAAGTGATGAGCAGTAATGGGCAGTAATGAGCAGTCACTACCATCATGGGACTTTCATTAATTTTTTTATTCTGTGTTACAGTATTCAACCGAAATCGAAGAAGCGATTATTTTCACCAAAACCGAACCGACCTCAAAAAGCACTAATCTCTTAGCACTACTTGTTGGATATCTTAACTCTGGCTTGATTCCAATAGGAATTACACATCACTTTGCAAGCCACAATAATGTGACTTGCAGGCCTGATGTGGCCTGTAAACCAGGAGTTAACTAACACCCCTTTGTTTGGGTATAACTAAGCCCTCAAAGAAAGGCCTTATGATATTTAATTATTGTCATAAATACATTTAAAGGCTAATAAGGCTGGTGGATTTGTTCAGTCAGTTCTAGGAAGAACCCTCCAAAAATAAAATGGTTATCGGTAGAATAAGATTATAAAATGGTTCATGGTAGAACCCGTCATAGATGGTTCTAGGTAGAACCCTTTGCACATGGTTACTGTGTATACATATATATATATATATATATATATATATATATATATATATATATATATATATATATCTTAAAGTACATAACAATAACACATCATTAATAGTTACCCTCCAGGTAATACGACCCGCAGCTCATCAAGTGTCATCAAGTGTGTGTAACTTTCTAACCTCAATATAGATGTGTGTGTCTGGGTATCTCCTGTGGAAAATGGCCCTCATGTTGAACTCTAGGTTTCCATCCTCCTTAAGCACACCTCTTCTTATGTTGTCAATCTCACATTAGATCACTGGATACTAATCTGGTGCTACACAACATAGATACAGACACAATACAATTAGTATTGTGTCTGGAAAGATGGAAATCAGGATTTGTACTGAATATCAGATGTGATCCTATCACATCAAAGTTTATTGGTCACATGCGCAAAGTTTATTGGTCACAATACCTGTCTTTATAGGAAGGATGAGTCCAGAGGATGGGGGTCACTAGACCCGGGCTGGGGAAGACACTGTAATTTATGATGCAGAGACATGTTGTAACCTTGTGTGTGTAAACTGACAAAAGCTAAAGGGTTCCCCTGGAAGTCTGATAGGAGTATGTCCTGTCCAGCTGGTCTGGAATCAGCTCAGGTATCTGCCACTATAAAGATATAACACATAGACAGACACACAACTGTTAACTTACCTATATCTCATCATTAGAATATGTCATGACGCCATGCATAAATTACAGTATTGTGATAATCAGATACTCTGTGAGGCTAAGTTATTCCCCAGATTCATTCTTTCTCTCTCTCATTCTCGTAATTAGTATGAGAGGGAGAGGGGGGCACAATGTTTAACTACAGCCCAGACTGCTATGGAAAACCTGGTCTCAGAGCATTTCAAATTATTCTCTAGGCAAATCCTAGACATTCCACTTAGTATATGTTACGTTTTGTACGGTATGTATTAATTTGTGGATATCCATCACCCATTTCGTAAGATATGTTACAAATGACCATTTGTATTATATATTAAGAATTTGCAAAACGTGCAATATGTTACGAATTTTCTAAACGTATGATATGTCACAGGGGATGATGCTGGAGAGGCGAAGCAGATACGAAGAGTCAAACATTTAATATGGAACGGACATGGAATGAGACAGGAACAGTGTAATACAGACAAAGACAAGTAATACAGACAAATAACAATCAATGCAGCAGCGGGGAACAGAGCTGGGGAACTGACAAATGTAGGGGAGGTAATAAACATGTGATTGAGTGAGTCCAGGTGAGTCCAATATCGCTGATGGGAGTGACGAGGGAAGGCTGGTATGCATAATTGATGGCAGGGGTGCGTGATACAGGGCAGCCTGGTGCCTTCGAGTGCCAGGGGCTGAATAGGGGGAGCAGACGTGACATGATATGTTACTAATTCTAGCTAGATGGCTAATGTTAGCTAGCTGACTATCGTTAACTAGGCTAGGGGTTTGGTTTAGGAGTTAGGTTAAAGGGTTGAGGTCAGGGTTAGCTAAAATAGTTACGGTTGGGGTTATGGGAAGGGTTAGCTACCATGCTAAGTAGTTGCAAAGTAGCTAAAAAGTAGTAAGTATTTGAAAACTGGATAATTAGCTAAAATGCTAAAGTTGTCCATGATGAGATTTGAACTCACAACCTTTGGGTTGCTAGATGTTCGTGTTATAAGCCAACCGTAACCTTTTGGCTTATGTAACCATAGCCACTCGTGGACAAGGTTCTCTGGGTTCTCTGGGCACTGGTGCAGGTTCTATGCACAGGGCCTGATGAATGTCGGAGTCCATGTCCCACACCACTGGGGCGATGAACGGGATGGCGGGATGATATTGTCTCCTCTGCGTCCTAGAGGCGAGACAGGGTGTCCACCTTCACATTCTTCGAGCCTGGCCTATAAGAAAGCGTGAATTGGAACCTGGAGAAGAATAGAGCCTACCTGGCCTGTCTTGGGTTTAGCCTCTTCACTGCCATGATGTACTCCATGTTGCGGTTGTCTGTCCACACCAGGAAAGGGTGTTTGGACCCCTCCAGCCAGTGCCTTCAGCCTTCTTGACCGCCAAGAGTTCTCGGTCCCCTAAGTCGTAGTTCCTCTGGGCGGGGCTCAGCTGCTTGGAGTAAAAGGCGCAGTGCCGTAGCTTTGGAGGGGTTCTGGTGGTCACCATGTTCTGCAGCGGACTGCGGGAGGAGGTACAGATGGAGTTAGCCATGGTGGACATCACTGCCCCAACTCCTACTTCGGAGGCATCCACCTCGACAATGACGGGAAGTAAGGGGTCGGGATGTGCTAGCACGGGAGCAGTGGTGAAGTGTGCCTTCAGTGTCTCGAACGCTCTCTTCGCCCCCGCCATCCAACGAAGCCTCTAGGGACCTCCTCTCAGCAGGGAGGTAGGAGGAATACGTTAACGGTGGCTTTATTCAGAGTTCGATAATCAATGCAGGGGCGCAGACCCCATCTTTATTTTTAACAAAAAAGAAACTTGAGGAGGCTGGTGATTAAACCCTGCTGGAGGCTCTCCTGTATGTACATCTCCATGGCCTCAGTCTCCGCATAGGAGAGGGGATAGACATATCCTCTCAGAAGGGCTGCGTCAGACAACAGGTCAATGGCACAGTCCCAGGGGCGATGAGGCAGGCAGACGTGTAGCCTGCGTCTTAGAAAACCCGGTGCAGATCCTGGTAACTCCACTTTGGGGCGTGGTCCACCTCCCCTGACACTCCTGCGACCAACCCAGCAGTCTCCTCAGACCAGGAAATAACAGGGTTATGCCAACTGAATCAGGCGAGACCTAAAACAACTGGGTGCCTATAACCAAAAAGGTGATCTGTTCTAAATGAGTGTCATGGGTCAGCAGAGAAACGGGAACGGTGATGTGATGTACTAGCCCTGTCCTTATTTCAAATCAAATCAAATGTATTTATATAGCCCTTCGTTTTAATTTAGAAAATACTTGATATAATTCCAGTCTATTTTGCAGTTCAGTACTCACCTCTCACAAATGGTTGTGATTATGATATTGTGCTTTAGAATGTCATGGGGTAAAAGCATAATACAAGTTTCGTGTTTAGTTGTATCAGCTGATATCTCAAATTGCTTTACAGAAACCCAGCCTAAAACCCCTAACAGCAAGCAATGCAGGTGTAGAAGCACGGTGGCTAGGAAAAACTCCCTAGAAAGGCCAAAACCTAGGAAGAAACCTAGAGAGGAACCAGGCTATGAGGGGTGGCCAGTCCTCTTCTGGCTGTGCCGGGTGGAGATTATAACAGAACATGGCCAAGATGTTCAAATGTTCATAAATGACCAGCATGGTCAGATATAATAATAGTCACAGTAGTTGTCGAGGGTGCAGCAAGTCAGCACCTCAGGAGTAAATGTCAGTTGGCTTTTCATAGCCGATCATTAAGAGTATCTCTACCACTCCTGCTGTCTCTAGAGAGTTGAAAAGAGCATGTCTGGGACAGGTAGCACGTCCGGTGAACAGGTCAGGATTCCATAGCCGCATGCAGAACAGTTGAAACTGGAGTAGCAGCACAGCCAGGTGGACTGGGGACAGCATGGAGTCCTCATGCCAGGTAGTCCTGAGGCATGGTCCTAGGGCTCAGGTCCTTAGAGAGAGAGAAAGAAAGAGAGAATTAGAGAGAGCATACTTAAATTCACACAGGACACCGGATAAGACAGGAGAAGTACTCCAGATATAACAAACTGACCCTAGCCCCCCGACACACAAACTACTTCAGCATAAATACTGGAGGCTGAGACAGGAGGGGTCAGGAGACACTGTGGCCCCATCCGATGATACCCCTGGACAGGGCCAAAAAGGAAGGATATAACCCCACCCACTTTGCCAAAGCACAGCCACCACACCACTAGAGGGATATCTTCAACCACCAACTTACCATCCTGAGACAAGGCCGAGCATAGCCCACAAAGATCTCCGCCACGGCACAACCCAAGGGGGAGGGGCAACACAGACAGGAAGATCACATCAGTGACTCAACCCACTCAAGTGATGCACCCATCCTAGGGACGGCATGAAAGGGCACCAGTAAGCCAGTGACTCAGCCCCTGTAATAGGGTTAGAGGCAGAGAATCCCAGTGGAGAGAGAGGAACCGGCCAGGCAGAGACAGCAAGGGCGGTTTGTTGCTCCAGAGCCTTTCCGTTCACCTTCACACTCCTGGGCCAGACTACACTCAATCATATGATCCACTGAAGAGATGAGTCTTCTGTAAAGACTTAAAGGTTGAGACCGAGTCTGCGTCTCTCACATAGGTAGGTAGACCATTCCATAAAAAATGGAGCTCTATTGGAGAAAGCCCTGCCCCCAGCTGTTGGCTTAGAAATTCAAGGGACAATTAGAAGGCCTGCGTCTTGTGACCGTAGCGTACGTGTAGGTATGTACGGCAGGATCAAATCAGGGTGATAGGTAGGAGCAAGCCATTGTAATGCTTTGTAGCTTAGCAGTAAAACCTTGAAATCAGCCCTTGCCTTAACAGGAAGCCAGTGTAGGGAGGCTAGCACTGGAGTAATATGATCAAATTTTTTGGTTCTAGTCAGGATTCTAGCAGCCGTATTTAGCACTAACTGAAGTATATTTAGTGCTTTATCCGGGTAGCCGGAAAGTAGAGCATTGCAGTAGTCTAACCTAGAAGTAATAAAAGCATGGATTCATTTTTCTGCATCATTTTTGGACAGAAAGTTTCTGATTTTTGCTATGTTACGTAGATGGAAAAAAGCTGTCCTTGATACAGTCTTGATATGTTTGTCAAAAGAGAGATCAGGGTCCAGAGTAACGCCGAGGTCCTTCACAGTTTTATTTGAGACGACTGTACAACCATTAAGATTAATTATCAGATTCAACAGAAGATCTCTTTGTTTCTTGGGACCTAGAAAAAGCATCTCTGTTTTGTCCGAGTTTCAAAGTAGAAAGTTTGCAGCTATCCACTTCCTTATGTCTGAAACACAGGCTTCTAGCGAGGGCAATTTTGGGGCTTCACCATGTTTCATTGAAATGTACAGCTTTGTGTCATCTGCATAGCAGTGAAAGTTAACATTATGTTTTCGAATGACATCCCCAAGTGGTAAAATATATAGTGAAAACAATAGTGGTCCTAAAACAGAACCTTGAGGAACACCGAAATTTACAGTTGATTTGTCAGAGGACAAACCATTCACAAACTGATATCTTTCCGACAGATAAGATCTAAACCAGGCCAGAACTTTTCCGTGTAGACCAATTTGGGTTTCCAATCTCTCCAAAAGAATGTGACGATTATCTAGGGCTTGAATCGGAATGGGTGACTGTAGGGGAACCAAAGGAATGCGTAACACAGTGGACAATCAGCTCTGGCCACAGAGCAGGTGTAGCCATGTGCTCTGGATTCCATGTAGGTCTTCGTCTGGACTGCAGAAGGTTGTCCAAACGAATCGCCATGCTGATGAGCTGGTCGAGTGACAGGTTGTCATCACGTTAGGCTAACTCCATCTGTACCTCCTCCCGCAGGCCGCTGCAGAACATGGTGACCAGAGCTGACTTGTTCCATTCGGTGGAGGCCGCGATGGTCCGGTGGAGGCAGTCCTAGATCCATGGTGTAGTCGGAGTAGAAGCTCACACCACTCTCGGCCCTCCACAGGATGATCAAACACAGAGAGGAAGAGGGTGAAGCGCTCGTAAGCTGGGAAACGGGTCCCCCAGCACCCCAATCCTGGGCCCGTCCAGTCAGTGCCGAGATGACGGTGGCAACCCTGTCTCTCCCAGAGACAGAATTGGCGTAGCAAGCAAGGTACAGGTCGCATTGCATAAAGGAATCCCTTGCATCTCGCTGACGCACCGTCAAAGCGTTCCAGGAGGGACAGGTGTATTCCGCGGACCGGCTCAGATGGGACGGAGGCAGATAGTGGTGTGGGGACTGGTGCTGGAACCAGTGCTGGAGACTGGAGGGACTGTACATTCCCCTCCAAACGTAGGATGGTTGCCAGCACGCTGTCCATGGTGCTGCCGAGTCTGGAGAGACAGTCCTGTTGATGCTGGACTGTCTCTACGATGGTCGACAGCTAAGTCGTTCCTGCTGTCTCTGTTTTTGGAGGTCGGTTATTCTGTCACGTTGTCTAATGATTGGAGACAGCAGCAGGAATATGTAATAGGTGGTTTTATTTTCTCCACCAAAACAAAAGAACGAGGTGTAAAACTCTAAATAATACACGAGACGAGACCCGTAAAACAAGTGCACAATAACACGTATCATGGACGTTGATACAATAGCACAGGTACACACAGGGCCAACGGACATGGTAACAATAACCGACAAGGACAATGGAGAACAGAGGGCACATATATACACATACTAATCAGGGGGAATGGAAACCAGGTGTGCATAATGAGACAAGACAGTCCGGGGTTCGTGGTAATGAATCCAGTTCAGTGACGCCTAGAAGGCCGGTGACCTAGACCTCCGGAGCTGGTGAACGGAATGAGCAGCAGTACCTGGGGATCCATGACAAACATGTTGGATGCCAACTGCCGTTAAACTCCACAGAAAAATAGGGTTGATTTGAAGCTTATGTGGAATGACTAGCTCGTGTAGTCTAGGGGATGGAATGGAAGGTAAGGTAAGAGGTTGGATGTTGTGATTTGGTGCTGCTAAAATTGCTTAAAGGGATACTTCAGGATTTTGGCAATCTACTTCCCCAGAGTCAAATGAACTTGTCGATACCATTTTATGTCTCTGCATGCAGTTTCAAGGAAGTTGCTAACTAGCGTTAGTGCAATGAGTGAATGTCTCTATGGTAACTGCTAGCATGCTAGTAGATACCATAGACTTCCAGTCATTGCACTAACGCTACGCTAGTCATTGCACTAACGCTATCTAGGCTAGGGGTTAGGGTGAAGTTTATGAGTTTATTACGGCTCAGGGTAAGACCCAGATGCAGACACAGGAGGCGGATAGTTCAAATCTCAGATATTCATTATAACACAGGGGGCAGGCAGAGGTTCATAACCAGGTCAGAGTCAGGCAGGTACCGGACAGCAGGCAGGGTCAGGACAGGCAGAAATGTCAGAAACGGGAACACTATAAGCAAAACTTAAGAACAGGAAACCGGTAAACACACTGGTACAACCTGACAAGACAAGATGAACAACAGAAAACAGACAAACAGAAAACACAGGTAAAGATAAACAGGAGATAATGGGGAAAAATGGGAGTCACCTGGTGGGGGGTGGAGACAGGCACAAGACATGTGAAACAAATCAGGGTGGGACAGAGTTAGGCTAAAGGGTTAGGGTTCGCTAAAAGGGTTCAAGTTAGGGTTCGGGGAAGGGTTAGCTAACATGCTAAGTTGTTGCAAAGTAACTACAAAGTTATAAGTAGTTGAAAAGTTGCTAATTATCTAAAATTCTACAGTTGTCAGTGATGAGATTCGAACTCGCAACCTTTGGGTTGCTAGACGTATGCGTTATACACCGACCAACCATCCTCCTTTTGTTTTTTGCCTTAGGTAATCCTCTGTCTTGTGTAACCATATGAAACATACTGCATATTACTAAAAAGATACATCCCACCTACTGTTTGTGTGTCTGTGTGTGCGTGTAATCCCCCTACTGCTTGTGTGTCGGTGTGTGCGTGTAAGTAGGTGGGGGGGGGGGGGGGTAGGAGTTATAAAATTACATGTTTGTATTTTGGGTCTTCAGAGCGCTCTCTGAATAAACCTTACGGACCTTTTCCATAAGCTGAGTCTTTGCCTAATTATTATTAAACCCAGGGTCTTACAAACCTCGGGGATTGGTCAAAGCTTAAATAATTGTTAGTTATCATCATTGGGATTGAAAATTCTTGTGACAAATACGAAATGCTCTGAGACCAGGTTGCTCCCCTAGCAGTTGGTGCTTCCAGTTCTCATTGCATGAATGGTTTGATTCTTCCAATAATCACTCTATTGCGGCATTGCCTTATCAGTTGTTAGTTGAATATTACATCTAGATATAGGCACTTATAACGCCTTATAAATTTCTTCAGAATAAGGCAGCAAAAGCTAGCAGATCTCAACTGGTTGTAGCATGGAGCAGGTTACAGAATTGAATGACATCGGTAGCCGGTAGGGTAGGAAAGACGTTTCAACTTGTGATATTTACCTGTAAATGCTAACTAATTGGGTATTGAATGGGTATTCAAACCAGGTATTTAAAAAGTTTTGTTCAAAGTATTGGTTAAAACTTTGCAATACGCAATTCAGTCATCACTTAGGGCCCCTAAAAGGCTAGAACCGGCTCCTCCTAACCTGCTACGAAAAGTCGCTTCTGCTGGTTGAAACCGGCAGACCTGCCCTAAGAACAGTCTTGGTTTCCACTAAGGCGATACAGCACAATCTTTGGGTTGGTAGTTACCATAGCCACAAAGTTATAAACCCTGTCTATTACTACTATTTATCTTCTTAAAATGTGATTTTAAACTTAACTTTAACCCTAACCTTAACCATACTCAACCTTATGCGTTAAATTAAGACCAAATAGCACATTTTTGTTAACATACATTTTTACGATAGAGCCTAGCCAAGTTTGACCTTGGCTACGCTATCTAGTGGAAACCCCAATTAAATGGTTTGCATAGGCTATTCAACACTCTTCCGCGTTTAACTAAGTAGTGAGGAGAGGAATTTGAGAATACGTTTTTTTTCTATGTGGCCACTGCTCATGCTCTCAAAATGTCGGCACCCAGAGAAGACATGTTTCCGAGGTGAGCAGGACGATTATGAGATGGAGTTGGGAAGAAGAGGTCGAAGAGAATGAGGAAAGCAGAGCTTGGATTTGAATTTGAGATAGATAAAAATGGAGATGGGGTGTCAAAGAAGATTGGTGTCAAGCGCCAACAGAGTGAGTAGTGCGCCAGACTGAGTTCTGGAGGGGAAATTAAAGGGAATGAGGGCGAGTTAAGTCAAGTGGAATGTGTGGTGAAGAGCTCGGAACCGATGCCTGCCATCAATGGGCATGATAAAGAACAATCTGGTCAAGCAAGAGTGAGATTTTTGAAGAAAGTGAATCCTTACCTTTTGGCGGATCCATTTGTGGTTTCCGGCTGAGTGGGAAAGGAGTTGGGTGCAGTTGAGTGGGGAGGTGAAGCAATTGAAGTTGAAGATTGATTTCCTTTTGGTGTGACTCAGACCCGGTGGTGAGTGTGGTGAAACCGAGGAGGCACTGTCAGTCCTTTTGAGTCAGCCTTTACCCGTCCTTTTGAGTCAGCCTTTACCCGACAACGTCGTGTTAGGATATATCAGTTATCCCGTTTTTGTGCAGAGTCCACTGAGCTGTTTCAGGTGCACCGTTTATGGTCATGTCTGCAGCAGTTCGTAGGAGGGAGATTCCTAGATGAGGGAAGTGCGTAGGAGGGCATGGGATAGAGGATTGTGTTGTTTCAGTGGATAAAGTTGTGCTTGTCAACTGAAGGGGTTCCCATGTTGCTGGGGATCGGAAGCAGGTTGAGGTGGCTAGAGTAGTTGTGCAGAAGGTGTCGTATACTGAGGCAGAAGAAAGTAGAGGAGGATGGGTCAAGTGTGAGGGATCATGAGAGGATCCATGTGAATAGTAGATATGTGCCAGCACAGAGGGATAGGCCAATGAGTGATATTTACTTCAATAAGGTTGGCTTCTTAGCGTTAATGGCAATGGTTATCAACTGTACCTCAGAAATGGAACGTAGATATCTGGCAGCTGCAGAGAAGTATTGAGCTGCAGATAAGTATAACTGTTCAGAAGAGTTACAGGGTGTTGGCATGGTGAAGGAGCAGATAAGGTCAAGGTAGTGGAATGGGGTAGTGGGTTTTTAATGAGTGTAGGGTTAGTTAGTTAGAAGGGTGTATTTTTGTGTAATTGTTATTTTTTTCTCCTTTTCCCCTTTTGGATCACAAAGTATGATGGATTTATATTATAGTCCAGCTGGGGGCGGTAATGCAAAATATTGGATGCCAACCCAAAAAAAGAAGAAGGCTTTGCGTTTCCGGTGGTGCACGTCGCATGCGCTTTGGTGCAGAAGTGGAACGCAAGTCCAGACAGCAGCTAACGCCGAACACCCACTTAATCAGAAAAATAAATCAAGGTATTTTCATTTTAGGTTGCATTATATTAAAGATGAAAGGTTAGCTAAGTTGATGCATTTGTAAGAATTCATGATTCAAATATTTATACTTGAGTTTTCTAATTGTAGACTGACGTCGATTACTGGATAAGCCTTGAGGCCTGCGACGTGTTTGTCTGCGTGCCGATAGCATGCTTTGTCTAACTAGCCAGTAACGTGTTTAAGACTAGTAAAGAATATTTGCAAACTATTGTTGCTGGTTTCGTAAATTATGATTCAGGCACTTACATACTTGATAGTTTAGATAACATGCGTCCAAGAGAATAATATCAGAGGCTAACAACTGATATTAACTACCTAACTATACTCATTCATTAAAATGTTCGCGAGCCGCCTAGTTGCTGTTTTTTTTTTAGGCCAGCCCATTACAATAAAGAAATGTTACTGTTTAGTTAGCAACTCAAATGGCTATTCCCATTGATTAAAGTGTTGAATAGTGTTTCCTTTTCTTAACGTAGTACCTAGTCTTTCCCAAATTAAATTGATTCCGATTCTGCGTTTTTCGATTTCTGCTTTGACGATATTGAGTGATGCGCGCTGGCTTTACCTTAAAAGCCAAATCCCGGCAGGTGGCGATATTGAGTCGTTTTATCTTATCATCCAATGGTAATATTTTCAACCGGCTATTATCCCCAGTGGACCGGTTCGTACATAAAACATTCTCCATGCAGGCTGCAAATACAAGCATTTCGCAACACCCGCGATAACATCTGCTAAACGTGTGTGACAAATAAAATGTAATTTGAAATCCGTCGATTTCCTCATTTAACTCGATATAATGGTGAGAAGTCGGGGAAACAATGCAAACAATGCATACTTTCTTTTCCACCACCGTGTCTATTGCTAGTTCAGGATGTTGTGTGTCACCATCTGCTGGCCTTTTGGCTTCCCAGATGGTGCAGTCCTGACCCGTTTGCTGAACCACAGACTACCAAGGAGAACAAAGTCTGGCACTCTTGCCAGCTGGCCAATTTATATTTAGCTACAATCCTTAACTACATGGTCATCTGGCATATGGACATTTTCATGAAATATTAGCCCATCAATATGTGACTGTATAGTAAGTAACTTGTCGATTCTGTCTCAAAGGGCTGACCGACCATAAACCAACCATGGCAGATGGAGAGGGATTTGTGGTGCGCATTCGTGGCCTTCCCTGGTCTTGCGCTGTGGATGAAGTGTCAAGATTTTTCTCTGGTAAGAACCTGGCTACTTATATTGTTAAATGTAAGGAAGTCTGACCTATTTTCAGGTGACTAAGTTGGTATAAAATATTCCAGATTGTAAAGTTGCAAACAACGGCACAAGCATCCATTTCACCTACACTCGTGAGGGCAGGCCAAGCGGAGAGGCCTTCGTAGAGCTGGAGTCGGAGGACGACCTGAAGATTGCAGTCAAGAAAGACCGAGAGACCCTGGGTCACAGATATGTGGAAGGTATTAAGGTTTTGTCTCCCTGTTCCAGTAGTGACTTGTCTTTTAAGGTGATTGTGCCAACATCATGTTCTGGGAGAGGATTAGATGCCAAAGAATCCTCACATTCATTATTTTTCTCAGTATTCAAATCGAACAATGTGGAGATGGACTGGGTCATGAAGCACACCGGTCCAAACTGCCCAGAGACTGAGGGGGATGGGCTTGTGCGGCTGCGTGGCCTTCCCTTCGGCTGTAGCAAGGAGGAGATTGTCCAGTTCTTCTCAGGTGTGTTTAATGCCCGTTTTCCCTCCACTCTGATTAATTCTTAAGCCTCTGTCACATTAGGCAAAACAAATGCAATTGAAATTGCATGCAACATCCAATCCTGTCATACATCATGGTTTCATAAATGATTTGTTTATCCAACTGTTTGGTAATTCTAACATTAGTGATATGGACCATGCTTGCTGTTCAATTTAGCTAGCTAGCCAAAATGTAGCCTAATTGCTAACCACGTTTACCACGCTAGCTAGCTGACCAAGCTGGAAACGAGATTAGGTAGCTAGTGCAGTTCATGTTGGACAATTACATTTGAAACTGGACAAAACCGTTTGGATTCACTATTAAAATGGCATTTTATTGACTGACAATCATTTGCGGATTGTAGCAGTACGAACACATTTTTATTTCATGCAATGCAACCAAGTTGCAGGCTGACACTGAGCAACACAGATGCATCTTGTTTTGCAACCCACATATAGTGCATCCGATTGCTTCATGTGACACATGCTTTAAGATAATCATCCTTAGTTGATCTCAACATGACTTTGAAAATTCTAATCTCAGAGGTCTCTTGACATTGAATTGGCATCTGAACTCTTTGATGTAAACATGATAGTCAAAAATAACTGAGACAGATTAGATTAAAGCTGGATACTTCTGTTTTGGATTAATCTTAAAGTAACTGTCCAGTGAGAATCTCACTTTTAAAGGCTTGTGTTAATTTTTTGTGGCCAAAGCATAGATGTGTAAAAAAAAAACGCTTCCAAAAAACCCGCTTCTAGCCCGTGTATCAAACAGACCATTTTGTAAATGCTTGTGATTTCCGCGTATGTTTTTGGCCGAGATGTCGCATTGGCTCACTGGCTGAGCTGGCCAATCAGGTGTTTACTTATTTTAATTGACCGGTATACACCCACACAATTTTGCTGTTGGTATGCCCACACCATTCATCATGAAATGTATTTATTTTTTACATAAAGGAAGGCTATTTCACTCATATTGTAATTAATTATATATAACTGGAAACACTGGGCAGTTACTTTAAATTCAGACTGTCGTACATTCAGCAGTAGCATCACCCAAAACTGGTATAACTTAATATCTCCCGAATATTCTATGGATCCCTTCATTTCATTTATGTTCCCAGAATGAAGTACAAAAAAAGTAAGTTAATAATCAAAATGGTGACACCCATCTGGTTCGCTGTTCATAAGGCTTTTCTTTTTATAGGGTTCTCGTGTCTGATGTGTTTTCATTTTGTTGTTTTAGCAGAAAAAGAGCAACAACACTGAATGGGCATGTCATTTAATGTCCCCCGCTGGGGTTATCTGTCCTTGGGTTGAAGGGTTGGAAATCGTGCCAAATGGGATAACATTGCCGGTGGACTTCCAGGGGAGGAGTACGGGGGAGGCCTTCGTGCAGTTTGCTTCACAGGATATAGCTGAAAAGGCTCTAAAGAAACACAAGGAAAGAATAGGGCACAGGTGGGGATGGATGGTTGGCTGGTTAAGCTGCTTTTCTTATGGTATTCATCTGTTGCCACAATCGTCTTCTGTCGTAATGACACATGTCAAGAACCTACACATTCAACAAGGACATTCATACATGTATCCATATGAGATCATCAACCATAGCCTCGTCAAATTCAGAGATTCGCTTATTTTTTGCCAAAAAATACTTTAGTGCTGAGTGATTGTCTTGGACTTTGTTTTGAGTTTTCAATTGACTTCCACTCAAGGTGGTCAGGAAACACCTTTGGTAGATAGAGAATTCACAATATTTCACTAAACTGGGTTGGATAAAAACACATGCATTTGATCTACACACCAATCCAATATGCTAATTTTGGATGTAATTTAAATGTGGCATCTCTTTAAATAAACAAAAATGCACCTGGATATCATGGTGTCCCCCCCCCCCCCCCCTCTAGAAGTTACCATTTTTCACTCAGCACTAATCCACAGTCCCTCATGTCACACAATGTGTAACTGAGACCCAGTCTTCCTTAGACCATGGATCCTACAGTCACAAGGAAAGCTTTGGTCGTCTGGGGGTCAATGATGGCATTTCTACACTGACAAGTGTAATTTTCTATGGTTCATTCTCTATGGTTTTTTTGTTGACTTCTCAGTGCTAGTTTATTTAAGACATCAACAGGAAAATAGCTTTATCGTTCCAGGGGCTATGTTTAATTAAGAAACATCGATGTTCGGTCAGTAAAAATGCATAGTTTCAGAGGCATCAATTAGCTTCTAGATACTATGATTGACATGCATGGCTGTGAGCAACAGGGCGAACATGCTACAGACCTATGTCATTAGTACTGGCAGATTTTTTTAGTTTGTTTTGCTCCATGTAAAGTATTCTCCTCAACCTTTTGGGTCCAGGACCCTGGCCTAATGCTTGTCTGTGTGCCTGTAGGTATATTGAGATATTCAAGAGCAGCGATGCAGAGGTGCGGACAAATTACGATCCCCCACGCAAAACGATGGGTGGCATGCAGAGACCAGGCCCCTACGACAGGCCTGGTGGTGGTGGCGGCCGTGGCTACAATGGCATGAGTCGTGGAGGCTCCTTTGACAGGATGCGCCGTGGGGGCTACGGCGGAGGTGAGGCTGGTGAGAATAAAGGCTATGTGAGAATAAAGTGCTTTGTCCTTTCCATGTTTCTCCTACACCTTTTTTTCTGATCTTCTTTGGAGATCTCAGGTGAGTGGTGATGGGACATAACAGGAAGGGAAAGCTGAAAATCTTTCTTGTGGAACGCATTGGGTATTAGAATGCAAGGGTTTGAACCTGTTCAGGGAACAAGACCAGACATTTTTTTTCAATGAGAAGAAACATAACCAGGAACGGAAGTGATCCATATTGTTCTGAAACAGAACTATTATTTAAAAAACCATAGGAACCAGTTAACCAAATGTTAGCTTCGAGACATTTTTTCTAGTCCCACAACAAAATGCAACAAAGTGCCTATGCAAAGCCCTCACTCAAACTTAGTCCAGTGTTTGCCTGCAAGCTGAAAATGTTTGCCTGTTCTGGCTACCTGCCCCTCCAAAGCATAGGCTACTGTACAAGCTTGATGGGGAGAGATTTTTAATTAGTTTGAGATTAATGGACGAACTTCAGTGCATGTAAAGTATACAATGTTTTTAGTTCTAGTACCGTTCTGCACACGCAAGCTAGCTCAACCAGTTCAGAACTTTATTTTGCTGGTTGGGAACAGGGAGGGGGTTTGGTTCTGTACAGAATGAAACGATTGAAAAATAATTTAGGTTCCAACCTCTGGGTGAAAGCATACTGGAGTTACTTTGAGTTTGTGTATTTCTAATGTTTTCGTGGGTGAAACTATTTGTAAGCTTTCTATCTCTGTCGACTTTCCTAATGACTTATAGGTTCCGATCGTTATGGTGATGGTGGTTCAAGTTTTCAGAGTACGACTGGACACTGTGTGCACATGAGGGGACTTCCTTACCGGGCAACAGAGTCGGATGTCTACAGTGTGAGCACCAGAACTAGTTACATAATATACAGTCATCTGTTGACAGTCACTGATGGAAAGGTGAACAATCACTGACTGGGAATGCTAATTGTCTCAATTTTCTCCCATGTAGTTTTTCTCGCCATTGAACCCAGTGCGTGTGCACATCGAGGTTGGTCCAGATGGAAGGATGACTGGAGAGGCTGATGTGGAGTTTGCCACACATGAGGATGCTGTGGCAGCTATGTCAAAGGATAAAGCCAACATGCGTGAGTCGGCAGTAATTTTATGTGTCATCGCCCTTTACATGATATTACTTTATTTACCCTTCCATTCTGGACAGTTGCATCCTAAATCCATTTTTTTTATCCAATTAAGAAGGTTGATGTAACTCTGCCCTCTCGCTCTTCCTTATCAGAGCACCGTTATGTTGAGTTGTTCCTCAACTCAACAGCAGGGGGCAGTAATGGAGGCTATGGTGGCCAGATGAGTGCTGTGGGTGAGTATTTTCAGTTGGGGATAGATGAAGGTATAAAATTGGATATTCTGGGCCAACGGGGGTAGAGTTCTTTGTGCAGACTTTGGCATTAATTGGACAAACACCATATTGTTATTTTATTTGAGAGTTCTATTTTCCACAGCCAACCAATCTTCCTATGGAGGCAGCCAGCAGATGAGCGCTGGTTACACGGGTGGTTACAGCAGCCAGTCCAGCATGGGGGGGTACAATGATTACAGTAAGTGTCAGCTCTCTGCTGCCTGTCACAGGAGGGTTGTTACTAGAGCTGTTACGGTGACCTTATTACTGCCACACCGGTGGGTCACGTGTCATGACCACAGTCAAATTCCATGTGACCGTTTAGTCACGGTAACTCTGCTTCTCCAAGCTCTGCTGCTGCTGATAGTCATTAGTAGCCTACCAAACTCGTTAACTGCCTGGTACTCGGCCCTCTATTGTCTATTACTCTGACATCAATGCAAATGTTTTCAATAACATGTGCAACATTTCTATAGGCTATGCAATTACGTGAGTACAGTTTTGATAGCCTCTATTCTAGGCCTATTTATGAACTTTCCTAATATTAAGCACATTGCTTTGCTTTACGTCAGGATTATAGCCTACCTGGCTGGTATGAAAACCACAGAAAAAGCGTCCTCCATTCGCTATTAAAGTGCATACATTACATGTATGTATTTTTTCCCGTGCCCCTGTTCCTGACAGGAGCATGATAATGATCCATCTTAAATCAGAACTAATTTCACACTTATAGTATTTGGCAGCATATGTAAAGACAACACAAAATTAAGAATAGGCTTTTGTCACCCATCACACTATCACTTGTGAATTATGTATTATCACTTTTAAATGATGTGCACTTAGGCAAACACCTCATGCCTTTTGGTGCTTTTTTTTCAAAATCAGTTCCATGCGTCATGTAGTCTCGTCCGTAGGCCTATATGTTTGGACAAGGTTTGTTTCGAAACCTAAAGTGGCCAAATAACTAATTAAGATACTAGCCATCCCGGATCCGGGATCGTAAATACAGCCTCAAGCCCATTACCATAACGCAACGTTAACTATTCATGAAAATCGCAAATGAAATGAAATAAATATGCTAGCTCTCAAGCTTAGCCTTTTGTTAACAACACTGTCATCTCAGATTTTCAAAATATGCTTTTCAACCATAGCAAAACAAGCATTTGTGTAAGAGTATTGATAGCTAGCGTAGCATTTAGCGTAGCATTCAGCGGGCAACATTTTCACAAAAACAAGAAAAGCATTCAAATAAAATAATTTACCTTTGAAGAACTTCGGATGTTTTCAATGAGGAGACTCAGTTAGATAGCAAATGTTCAGTTTTTCCAAAAAGATTATTTGTGTAGGAGAAATCGCTCCGTTTTGTTCATCACGTTTGGCTACCAAAAAACCCCCGAAAATTCAGTCATCGAAACGGCAAACTTTTTTTCCAAATTAACTCCATAATATCGACTGAAACATGGCAAACGTTGTTTAGAATCAATCCTCAAGGTGTTTTTCACATATCTCTTCGATGATATATCGTTCGTGGAATTCTGGTTTCTCTGAATCACATGGAAGAATACTTGCAGCTGGAGATTACGCACCAATTTCGACGCAGGACACCTGGTAAATGTGGTCTCTTATGGTCAATCTTCCAATGATATGCCTACAAATACGTCACAATGCTGCAAACACCTTGGGGAAACGACAGAAAGTGTCGGCTCATTCCTTGCGCATTCACAGCCATATAAGGAGACAATGGAAAACAGCGCCTCAAATTTTGCTCACTTCCTGTTTGAAGTTTAATCTTGGTTTCGCCTGTAGCATCAGTTCTGTGGCACTCACAGATAATATCTTTGCAGTTTTGGAAACGTCAGTGTTTTCTTTCCAAAGCTGTCAATTATATGCATAGTCGAGCATCTTTTCGTGACAAAATATCTTGTTTAAAACGGGAACGTTTTTCATCCAAAAATGAAATACTGCCCCTAGAGTTTCAAGAGGTTAAATGAAGCACATTAATCCGCTTTACAACCGGTGTTGAGCCCAGCTGGCATGCATACGCAGCACGTGAGTTTCAAGTTGGGGAAGAACTAGTTCACCATAAAAACATGTACCTTTATAATAAAGCATTACATGCATAGTTGCATCTGCGGTCACTTTTTAAGTGTTTTCCTGTTAATTGATTGCTTTTTGGAACATTCGTGCTTACAGCCTACTGCCGTGTTCGTATTGCTGGCTTATGTGACGAAATGGCGTAATAGTTTATCAACATTTTAAGCTAAATGTTCTGATCGGTTGCGTCAGCGTCATTGCTTTTAAAAGCTTATTTATTTAATATGATTGGTTGTATTAAATGGGGATCTATTGCATCCCACAACAGTCCCAGAGCATGTTTGGAATATTTATTTATTGCACAGAAGGATAAGTTAACCGGTGGTATACAGTACATTCAGACCCCTTTACTTCTTCCTCATTTTGTTGCGTCACAGCTTTATTCTAAAGTGTTTTCCTCATCAGTCTACACACAATACCCCATAATGACAAACCATTAACATTTGTAGAAATGTCTGTAAATGTAATGAAAGAAAAACAAATCACATTTACATAAGTATTCACACTTGACTCAGTACTTTGTTGAATCAGCTTTGGCAATGATTACAGCCTCGGGTATTCTTGTTTTTTTTTGGTACTCATCCACTCTGTTCCTCGACACAATCCCCATAGTACAAAAGTTGACCTAAAGTGCATTTGGGAAGTATTCAGACCCCTTTTCCACATTTTGTTACGTTTCAGCCTTATTCTCTAATTGATTAAATATTTTCCTCATCAATGACAAAGCGAAAACAGTTTTTTAGTAATTTTTACAAATGTATTATAAACCTTTTTTACGTAAGTATTAAGACCTTTTGCTGTGAGACTCGAAATTGAACTTCATTAATGGTCCTTGATGTTTGTTCAACTTATTTGGAGTCCACGTGTGGTAAATTCATTTGATTGGACGTGATTTTGAAACTCACACCTGTTTATATAAGGTCCATAGTTGATGGTGCATGTCTGAGCAAAAACCAAACATTAGGTTGAAGGAATAGTCCGTAGAGCTCCGAGGCAAGATTTTGTGGAACAAGTCAACAAATTTATGCTGCATTGAAAGTCCCCAAGAACACAGTGGCCCCATCAAGCACCAAAACCCACCTTAGAGCTGGGCTCCTGGTCAAACTGAGTAATCAAGGGAGAAGGGCCTTGGTCAGAGAGGTGACACAGAACCCAATGGTCACTGACAGTGCTCCAGAGTTCCTTTGTGGAGATGGCTGTCCTTGTGGAAGGTTCTCCCATCTCTGCAACACTCTACCTATCAGGCGTTTATGGTGGAGTGGCCAGACAGACGCCATTCCTCAGTAAAAGGCACATGACAGCCTGCTTGTAGTTTGCCAAAAGGCACCTAAAGGACTCTCAGACCACGAGAAATGATATTCTCTGGCTGATGAAACCAAGATTGAACTCTTTGGCCTGGAAGCCAAGCGTCGCATTTGGAGGAAACCTGGCACCATCCCTACGGTGAAGCGCAGTGGCAGCATCATGCTGTGGGGATGTTCTTCAGCAGCAGGGACTGGGAGACTAGTCAGGATCGAGGGAAAGATGAACAGCAAAATACAGAGATCCTTGATGAAACCTGCTCCAGAGCACTCAGGACCTCAGACTGGGAAGAAGTTTCCCCTTCCAACAGGACAATGACCCAAAGCACACAGCCAAGTCAACGCAGGAGTGGCTTCGGGGACAAGTCTCAATGTCCTTGAGTGGCCCAGCCAGAGCCTGGACTAGAACCCGATCAAACATCTCTGGAGAGACCGGAAAATAGCTGTGCAGCGACGCTCCCCATCCAACCTGACAGAGCTTGAGGATCTGCAGAGAAGAATGGGAGAAACTCTCCAAATACAGGTGTGCCAAGCTTGTAGCATCATACCAAAGAAGACTTGAGGATGTAATTTGTCAAAGGTGCTTCAACAAAGTACTGAGTAAAGGGTCTGAATACTTTTGTAAATATGATTGGTTTATTTTTTACATTCGCACAGTTCTAAACCTGTTTTTGCCTAGTCATTATGAGGTATTGTGTGTAGATTGAGGGAATACAATTTAATCAATTTTAGAGTAAGGCTGTAATGTAACAAAATGTAGAAAAGGTTGAGGCCTGAATACTTTCTGAATGCGCTGTAGGAAGACCTGTTAGTTGCGAAACACAAAATGGACGCATGTGCGCACTTTCTGGGGAATCGTTTGGTGAAAATATCCTATTTTATTCAGCGATGTTCAATTGTTTTCTAAATACTATAAAATAATGCCACTGAATTCTAAGCAAATCTTGTCTGCTAAATTAGCTAGTGTAGCCCACAGCCATATCAGGCCTAACATAAGGACAACTCAAGAGTGTTTATAATGTTCTACTAGATCACATCTTTAGACCTGTCTAAAATGTGTTTGCGATGGTGTAGGCTATAGTAAGTGGATTTGTTAAACTTTGAAACAAAAAATATTTCTTAGCCTACATGCCAGGGATGCAGACCATTGCATGAAAGCCAGGAGATGCAAAATGTGTTTATGTTAATTAACGGTCAATTACCGTGAGACCAGCTGTTAGTGCTTGACAGTCTCCGGTTGACAGAATTTAATGACTGCCACAGCCCTAGTTAACATTATTAAGCCCTATTATTCTTTTATTTTTTTAAACTCCATATCAGATGAGAATAACTCTTGGCCCGACAGTTCAATATTTGCATCTCTTACCAAAATATATCGCTAAGAAAGTGGAGACATCATCATAGAACGCCTTCGTTATTGAGACGGTGTCACGTTTGCTAGCAAAGAGTTTTGCGGAGACTAAATAACTTTAAATAATTGTTTTGCCCTATGTTTAACCAAGATTAGCTAGCCAGCTAAAATTGTTTACAGTTTGTTAGCAAATGTCTTCTATACTATTTTGCTATCTACAGTAGCGCCGCTGTGTCAAAATGTCTCAATGACGTGTCTGCTATCTTGTTTACATTTTACCATTGTTGCATAGTTTGTTTTGGAGAAGGTAAGCCTGCAACGGTCCTAATGTGGATATTTCTTTCTCCTGTTAGGTAATCAGAGCGGGATGAGCAGCAGTTACTATGGCAGCAGCCGTGGCTCCATGGGCATGAATGGCAGCATGAGCATGGGAGCCGGGTGGGGCATGTAGGAGATCCAGGGGGTTCTTCGCTGTTGGCGAAATTATTTTTCGAGATGGTTACAGATTTTGTACAGATTGGAGTGGTATAGCTCTAATGTATGAAAGCTGGGGGGAAGACGTTTTTACCCCGGCCTTTCTTAACCTTGTCATTGGAGCCCGTATGTTATGTTTTTGGTTTTGTGAATGAGACGGCGCGGGGTGAAGGATTTTGGTTCCACCCTAGTTATACCTGTAGTTCAACTCTGAATGACTGGATGCTGTTTGTGAAGCCACGTGTCCTTTTGTAAATATGGTAATCATGACTGCTTGTAATGACTCCTCGTGAGTCTGCAAAAATGTTCTGCTCCTTTTTCATGGTTCCTATAAACTTGGTTAGAGCCAGAGGGATTTTTATAATGTTAAAAGGGCATGTTGAATTTGCTTTTTATAAACAGGATATTATTTTTGGTTGCTGTTTTAAACCTTGTAATAGATGTCTCATCCCCGCTCACTGTTTTGATTCTGCTAATGGGCATCATTAATAAACATTTATTCACTGATTTTTATTTTTTTGTCTCATTCTTATAAAGCGATATATTTTGGGGCACATTATAGTGGTGTAGGATTAAACAACATGGAACGGTTTCCCAGGTGCAGCTAAAGGAGAGTACTGTAATGAAAAAGTATGGTCAATTGCAAAAAAACACTGCCGTCCCTATATGCCCCATTCTAGCACTGGGTGGCACTTAAGTTGTTGCGCTTTGTAGGCTAATCCATTCCAGGGGCCCCTATGGTCTAGTTATTGTGTTATCTTAAGCAATGTTCAGGAGTTTAGAAACACCATTCAGTAGTGAACGGTGCATACCACCTCACACCTGTCAACCTCGAGCTCAGAGCGTTGTAGAAAACCTAGCCACGGCCTACAGAATGCGCACCAGTATTTGTGCCAACCTGTTAATGTGCCCGCCTTGCTTTTCAGTAAACACATTATCCTGGTCCATGTTTTTTGATAATATTCTATCAACTTCCATCCTCACACATTTAAAGTCTTCAAATGTTGTTTTTTTTGACTCCGTCATTTTAATGTCCACTCATTGACTTGGCCTATATGATACTGTACATGACCAAAAGTATGTGGATAACTGCTCGTTGAACATCTCTTTCCAAATTCTTGGGCATTAATATGGAGTTGGTTCCCACTTTGCTTCTAGAACAGCCTCCATTCTTCTGGGAAGGCTTTCCACTAGATGTTCTAACATTGCTGCAGGGACTTGCTTCTGTTCAACCACGAGTGTTAGTGAGGTAGGGCAATTAGGCCTGGCTTGCAGTTATTCACCTGTCAGCAACTAGTGGGGCTGAAATTGCAGAATCCACACATTTCAAGGGCTGTCCACATACTTTTGTATATGTGTATATGCCATGAAATTCATACTTTATTTTAGGCTCTGGCTCTGTTATTGAAAAGTGTGGCCATGAATCATAGGGCGGAAACATCCGTAGGGTTATTGCGCCACTGGGGAATGAACAGTTATTTTCCCAAATTCTGTGCCAAGCACTGTGATAGAGAAGCCACTTGCTGAGAAACAGCGACACCTTTAAAGGAGATAGAAACATTTTACCGGACTTATATGGTGCTGTGGAAGTGAGTTAAAAAGGTTTATGGCGCATTGAGTTTATTTTCAGTAGCTCCAAAAAAACAGCAATGAACATTGTATATTGATGATTTGTGCTTTTTCTTTTCCATAGATCAGGTGAGTGAGTTGGGACTGTTTACAATGTTGCAGCGGCCTGTTTATCTTGGGGGTAGGTTATATTATATAGCCCCGCCTATAGTTATAACAACGTATAGGCGAATCATGGGTGTACAGTCGTGGCCTAAAGTTTTGAGAATGACACAAATACTAATTTCCACAAAGTTTGCTGCTTCAGTGTCTAGATATTTTTGTCAGATGTTACTTTGGAATACTGAAGTATAATTACAAGCAGTTCATACGTGTCAAGGGCTTTTATTGACAATTACATGAAGTTGATGCAAAGAGTCAATATTTGCAGTGTTGACCCTTCTTTTTCAAGACCTCTGCAATCCGCCCAGGCATGCTGTCAATTAACTCTGGACCACATCCTGACAGATGGCAGCCCATTCTTGCTTAATTAATGCATGGAGTTTGTCAAAGTTTGTGGGTTTTTGTTTGTCCACCCGCCTCTTGAGGATTGACCACAAGTTCTCAATGGGATTAAGGTCTGGGGAGTTTCCTGGCCATGGACCCAAAATATCGATGTTTTGTTCCCCGAGCCACTTAGTTATCATTTTGCCTTATGGCAAGGTGCTCCATCATGCTGGAAAAGGCATTGTTCGTCACCAAACTGTTCCTGGATGGTTGGGAGAAGTTGCTCTCGGAGGATGTGTTGGTACCATTCTTTATTCATGGCTGTGTTCTTAGGCAAAATTGTGAGTGAGCCCACTCCCTTGGCTGAGAAGCGACCCCACACATGAATGGTCTCAGGATGCTTTACTGTTGGCATGACACAGGACTGATGGTATCGCTCACCTTGTCTTCTCCGGACAAGCTTTTTTCCGGATGCCCCAAACAGTCGGAAAGGGGATTCATCAGAGAAAATGACTTAACCCCAGTCCTCAGCAGTCCAATCCCTGTACCTTTTGCAGAATATCAGTCTGTCCCTGATGTTTTTCCTAGAGAGAAGTGGCTTCTTTGCTGCCCTTCTTGACACCAGGCCATCCTCCAAAAGTCTTCACCTCACTGTGCGTGCAGATGCACTCACATCTGCCTGCTGCCATTCCTGAGCAAGCTCTGTACTGGTGGTGCCCCGATCCCGCAGCTGAATCAAGCCTTCTTCACAACAATTGAACCGCTCTCCTTGAAGTTCTTGATGATCCGATAAATGTTTGATTTAGGTGCAATCTTACTGACAGCAATATCCTTGCCTGTGAAGCCCTTTTTGTGCAATGCAATGATGACGGCACGTGTTTCCTAGCAGGTAACCATGGTTGACAGAGGAAGAACAATGATTCCAAGCACCACCCTCCTTTTGAAGCTTCCAGTCTGTTATTCGAACTCAATCAGCATGAGAGAGTGATCTCCAGCCTTCCTCACACCTGTGCTAACGAGAGAATCACTGACATGATGTCAGCTGGTCCTTTTGTGGCAGGGCTGAAATGCAGTGGAATGTTTTTTGGGGATTCAGTTCTTTGCATGGCAAGGAGGGACTTTGCAATTAATTGCAATTCATCTGATCACTCTTCATAACATTCTGGAGTATATGCAAATTGCCACCATACAAACTGAGGCAGCAGACTTTGTGAAAATGTATATCTGTCATTCTCAAAACTTTTGTCCACTACTGTATACTCTAGGAATATATGATTATTATAAAGATAACATGATTGTAAAATAGGTGTATATTCTAGTATTAAAATGTAAATTAACTGGAGTCAGAGCATATGTTTCCTCTGACTATTTTTGCTGTCACTCGGGAGGGATTACCTTGTGTGACTGCGTTCAATCTTATTCCCTAATAGTATTCAAATAAAAGTCCCATGTGTGTCTCCAGTGTCTTTCAGGCTATCCAGTGGTGCCTCTGTCAATGCCATTGACGGGCACGAAGGTAAGTCCCTGCCCAGATATCTGTGGACAGTCTCCTCCACAATGATATGGTGGAATATGACAAGAAGGAGGAATACTATTATGAACATGGTGTAGATGACCATCTGTCTGGGGATTATGAAATGTACTTTCCAAGAGGTGCAGTAGGTTACCACAGTTTATATATACTGTACGTATTCATCAGCCTCTCTGAAACTGGAAACTGTTTGCAAAGATTCACATAGTTTAGTAGTAAACCTATTTACAATGTATATGGACCATATACACTGAGTATACCAAGCAAAAAGAACACCTTTCTAATATTGAGTTGCACCCCCCCTTCTCTCAGAACAGCCTCAATTTTTCAGGGCATGGACTCTAGGTGTCGATAGCTTTCCACAAGTTGGCTGGATGACCTTTGGTCTGAGGACCATTCTTGATACACCTACTACCATACCCTGTTCAAAGGCGCATACATGTTTTTGTCTTGCCTTGCATGTCTCAAGGCTTAAAAATCCTTCTTTAGCCTGTCTCCTCCAGCTCATCTACACTGAGTGAAGGGGATTTAACAAGTGACATCAATAAGGGATCATAGATTTACCTGGTCAGTCTATGTTATGGAAAGAGCAGGTGTTCTTAATGTTTTGTATACTCAGTGTATATTATATTGTATAAATACATTGTACTTTACTTTCCACTCCCGCTCATCTCCAGTGGCATTTTCCACCAAACTGAAAGTTCTGCCCGTGGCTCCCTTCACAGACAGGAGAAGGGAGGGCAATGGTAAGAAGAGGAACCACTGTCAGAGGAAATATAAGGACTACTGCATTCATGGGGTCTGACAATACCTGAGAGAACTACGAGAGAGATCATGCATGTGAGCCCCATCCCCTCATTTAGCACATTATATGTATTTTGTTAGACACCCATCATTGCGTCTGTGTGCACGCAGGGGTGTAGGAGTGACTCTGACATTGGGGGTTGATACATTTTGCTCCTCGGGTCTCGGTGTATGCCCCCAAACTTTTAAATGCTCATTTCTAGTACCTTTTGAGAAAAGGATATAGACAAATAACTTAGAAATGGGCAAATGTACACTGCTAGGGGGGGGGGGGGGGGGTCTTGCAGAGGCGCACTTGCCCTGATACAGTTCAAGCAGTCTTAGGGCCATGGCCATTCATACTGTACTGAATACCAGTGTGACTGATAATGTGGTACTGTCATATATTCAATTAAACAACCACTTTGTACTCTTTTTCTGCTACTGCATAATACATTTCCTAGTATTTTTCTCAATTCCCCTGTCAGGTTCTTACTACTGCTGCTCTACATACTGTATGGTTTGAAACTTAACATAATATTTTCAACTTATAGTTATTATACTGTAATAATAATCAGCAACAGACATAGTTAATAAAAACTGTTTCAATAAAAAAAGTAGGCATGAAAGGTCAAACTGAAATTAATCAATCTCCCAGCTACACAATTATCAAAAATAAAATATCACGGCTATCACGATCGTCGTAGTGAGGAGACCAAAGCGCAGCGTGATGTGAATACATATTTTTAATGAAAGACGAAAAAACAAGAAGTACACTAAACAAACAAAATAACAAGACTGTAACGGTTCTCCTCTTGTGAAGTAAAGGCGGACCAAAGCGCAGCGTGGTGGTTGTTCATTGTATTTATTGACGAACCTATACATGAACAAACTAACGAAAACAAAACAAGAAACGTGAGAACTCAAAACAGCCCTGTCTGGTGCAAAACACAAAAACAGGAACAATCACCCACAAACAAACAGTGAAACCCAGGCTACCTAAGTATGATTCTCAATCAGAGACAACTAATGACACCTGCCTCTGATTGAGAACCATACTAGGCCGAAAACATAGAACTGACCCAAAACATAGAAAAACAAACATAGACTGCCCACCCAACTCACGCCCTGACCATACTAAATAAATGCAAAACAAAGGAAATAGAGGTCAGAACGTGACAGTACCCCCCCCCCCAAAGGTGCGGACTCCGGCCGCAAAACCTTGACCTATAGGGGAGGGTCTGGGTGGGCGTCTGTCCGCGGTGGCGGCTCTGGCGCGGGACGCGGACCCCACTTCGCCATTGTCTTAGTCCGCCGTATTGTCCGCCTCCGTGGCTTACTCCCCATGCCCACCCCTCTCAATGACCCCACTGGACAGAGGGGCTGCTTGGGACAGAGGGGCAGCTCGGGACAGAGGTGAAGCAGCTGCTCGGGACCGAGGGACAGCTGCTCGGGACAGAGGGACAGCTGCTCGGGACAGAGGGACAGCTGCTCGGGACAGAGGGACAGCTGCTCGGGACAGAGGGACAGCTGCTCGGGACAGAGGGGCAGCTGCTCCGGGCGGAGGGGCTCTAGCGGCCCCTGGCTGACTGGCGGCACTGGCGGCCCCTGGCTGACTGGCGGCACTGGCGGCCCCTGGCTGACTGGCGGCACTGGCGGCCCCTGGCTGACTGGCGGCACTGGCGGCCCCTGGCTGACTGGCGGCACTGGCGGCCCCTGGCTGACTGGCGGCACTGGCGGCCCCTGGCTGACGGGCGGCACTGGCGGCCCCTGGCTGACGGGCGGCACTGGCGGCCCCTGGCTGACGGGCGGCACTGGCCGCTCCTGGCTGACGGGCGGCATTGGCGGCTCCTGGCAGACGGGCGGCACTGGCGGCGCTGGGCAGACGGGCGGCACTGGCGGCGCTGGGCAGACGGGCGGCACTGGCGGCGCTGGGCAGACGGGCGGCGCTGGGCAGACGGGCGGCGCTGGCGGCGTTGGGCAGACGGGCGGCGCTGGCGCTGGGCAGACGGGAGGCTCCGGCAGAGGCGCCGGGCAGGCGGGAGGCTCCGGCAGAGGCGCCGGACAGGCGGGAGGCTCCGGCAGAGGCGCCGGACAGGCGGGAGGCTCCGGCAGAGGCGCCGGACAGGCGGGAGGCTCCGGCAGAGGCGCCGGACAGGCGGGAGGCTCCGGCAGCGCTGGAGAGGAGGAAGGCTCCGGCAGCGCCGGAGAGGCGGGAGACTCCGGCAGCGCTGGAGAGGAGGAAGGCTCTGGACGGATGGGCCGGAGAGACAGCCTGGTACGGGGAGCTGCCACCGGAGGGCTGGGGTGTGGAGGTGGTGACGGATAGACCGGGCCGTGCAGGCGCACTGGAGCTCTTGAGCACCGAGCCTGCCCAACCTTACCCGGTTGAATGGTCCCGGTCGCCCTGCCAGTGCGGCGAGGTGGAATAGCCCGCACTGGGCTATGCAGGCGACCCGGGGACACCGTGCGCAAGGCTGGTGCCATGTAAGCCGGCCCAAGGAGACGCACTGGAGACCAGATGCGTAGAGCCGGCTTCATGGCACTTGGCTCGATGCCCACTCTAGCCAGGCCGATACGCGGAGCTGGAATGTACCGCACCGGGCTGTGCACCCGCACTGGGGACACCGTGCGCTCCACAGCATAACACGGTGCCTGCCCGGTCTCTCTAGCCCCCCGGTAACCACAGGAAGTTGGCTCAGGTCTCCTACCTGGCGTAGCCATACTCCCTGTTAGCCCCCCCCCAAGAATTTTTTGGGGCTGACTCCCGGGCTTCCATCCACGACGCCGCGCTGCCTCCTCATACCAGCGCCTCTCCGCTTTCGCCGCCTCCCGTTCTTCCTTGGGGCGGCGATATTCTCCTGGCTGAGCCCAAGGTCCTTTACCGTCTAATTCGTCCTCCCATGTCCATACCTCCTCGCGCTGCTGCTTTCTCCTTTGCCCATTACCACACCGCTTGGTCCTGTTGTGGTGGGTGATTCTGTAACTGTGTGTGTGTTGTCACAGGATAGGCTGTATAGGTTTTCACGTTCCGTTTGTTGTTTTGTAGAGTTAAGTTATTTCATGTATTGTTCAGTTTCCATTAATTAAAGAACATGAGTAATCACCACGCTGCGCTTTGGTCCGCTTCTTCTCCTCCTATAGACGAACACCGTTACAAAGACGAACGTGATCGCTATCAAAACTGAGTGTAAACATGCAACATCACATAGACAATAACTCACGAAATACCCAAAGAAGATGGCTGCCTAAATATGGTTCCCAATCAGAGACAACGATAAACAGCTGCCTCTAATTGAGAGCCAATCTAGGCAACCATAGACATACATAAACACCTAGATGGTAAACAACCACATAAACCTACAAAACCCTTAGACAGTACAAAAACACATACATCACCCATGTCACACCCTGACCTAACCAAAATATATAAAGAAAGCAAAGAATACTCAGGTCAGGGCGTGACAACCGCTGCCTCTCTTCTGCATGAAGTTATCACATGCAATAAACCCTCTAGACCAGGGATGGGCAACTTTGATGGGGTGGGGGCCACAAAAAATTCTGAACTCATCATGAGGGACTGCAGTGGCTCTTAGGTCTGTGTAATGACATCCATACCTACTCATGCAGTCAGAGCAAAACATTTTAGCGGCCCCCCTCTTGACAGCGGAGTAAAAAATTTATAAATACTGCAATATGTTACTTTTTGGGTCATTCTCATTGAAAGCAAGTATAAAAAGCGGTAGATCTGTTCTATGTGTGCTATTTCTATGCTGCCTGTGCTTAAAGAAAGAAATCCACCCAAAAATGAACTTTTGTTATTTGTTTAATTTGTTCATTGTTGGCATAATCCCTATTTTTTTTGCTTGTCAGCGATCATGCTTTCAAGATATGTAATGTTCAAAATACAGAAATCATCCCTGTATGATGCAAAACGCAGCATAATATGATGCAAAATACATCATAAGGGTATCCTTTCTGTATCTGACAGTCATGACCATTGTAATGGCCATCAGGTCAGTGTGCCTCAGTGCCTGTTTCTGTCTTTGAGAAGGTTTGAGATGTTTCAGGATCACCAACTCTGTGCACCTGTCCTGTCCACGAATGGCACATATTTACAGTATTTATCCATAGTTATATCAGGTATCATAAGCAAGGTGAATACAACTTTGACAATGAGGAGAGGGTCAAACTGAAGGCCGATGCACATCCCTGAGAATCTGGTGACAGAGTGTCTTTCAATTACACAATGATAATGGCCTGATAGACTTTACGTCAGGGGTGTCAAACTTATTTTGCCCCGGGGGCCGTGAATCAAATCAAATCAAATGTTATTGATCACATACACATATTTAACAGATGCTATTGTGGGTGTAGCGAAATGATTATGTTCCTAGCTCCAACTGTGCAGTAATATCTAACAACACAGGCAAATCTAAAAATTAAAATAATGGATTTAATACAAATTTTAAAAATCAGGTTTTTAGACATTTTTGCAAACTTATCACAAATAAAAACTGATATCACATTTACTTAAGTATTCAGACCCTTAACTCAGTACTTTGTTGAAGCACCTTTGGTAGTGATTACAGCATCAAGTCTTCTTGGGTATGCCGCTACAAGCTTGGCACATCTGTATTTGGGGAGTTTCTCCCATTCTTCTCTGCAGATCCTCTCCTACTGCAGCCCTCATCCTCCACATACAACACCTGTTCTGCCAGTCACATTCTGTTAAAGGTCCCCAAAGCACACACATCCCTGTGTCGCTATTCTTTTCAGTTCACTGCAGCTAGCGACTGGAACGAGCTGCAAAAAACACACAAATTGGACAGTTTTATCTCCATCTCTTCATTCAAAGACTCAATGATGGACACTCTTACTGACAGTTGTGGCTGTGAAGAGGGCACGACAATGCCTGTTCACCCTCAGGAGACTGAAAGGATTTGGCATGGGTCCTCAGATCTACAGAGGGTAGTGCGTACGGCCCAGTACATCACTGGGGCCAAGCTTCCTGCCATCCAGGACCTCTATACCAGGCAGTGTCAGAGGAAAGCCCTAAAAATTGCCAAAGACTGCAGTCATAGACTGTTCTCTCTACTACTGCACGGCAAGCAGTACCAGTGCACCAAGTCTAGGTCCAAAAGGCTTCTAAACAGCTTGAACCCCCTAGCCATAAGACTACTGAACAGTTTATCAAATGGCTACCTGTACTAGCTGCTGTAGCTGCTGCTACACTCTGTTTATTATCTATGCATAGTCACTTTACCTCTACCTACATGTACAGTCAAAAGTTTGGACACACCTACTCATTCAAAGGTTTTTCTTTATGTTTACTATTTTCTACATTGTCGAATAATAGTGAAGACATCAAAACTATGAAATAACACATATGGAAGAAGTAACCAAAAAAGTTTTAAACAAATCCAAATATAATTTATATTTGAGATTCTTCAAAGTAGCCACCCTTTGCCTTGGAGACAGCTTTGCACACTCTTGGCATTCTCTCAACCAGCTTTACCTGGAATGCTTTTCCAATAATCTTGAAAGAGTTCCCACATATACTGAGCACTTGTTGGCTGCTTTTCCTTCACTCTGCCATCTCTTTTTCTACAATGTAGAAAATAGTAAAACTAAAGAAAAACCCTTGAATGAGTAGGTGTGTACAAACTTTTGACTGGTACTGTACATAGTAACTCGACTAACCTGTGCCTCCGCACATTGACTCTGTACCGGTACCCCCTGTATATAGCCTCGTTACTGTTATTTTGTTGTTGCTCTTTAGTTGTTTGTTATTTTTCACACACATTCGTCACTGTAAGGCCTACACCTATTGTATTTGACGCATGTGACAAATAACATTTGAAGAGAACACAGTGGCCTCCATCATTCTTAAATGGAAGCAATTTGGATCAACCAATTCTCTTCCTAGAGCTGTCCACACAGCCAAACTGAGCAAGCGGGGGAGAAGGGCTTTGGTCAGGGAGGTACCCAAGAACCTGATGGTCACTCTGACAGAGCTCCAGAGTTCCTCTGTGGAGATGGGAGAACCTTACAGAAGGACAACCATCTCTGCAGCACTCCACTAATCAAGCCTTTATGGAAAAGTGGCCAGGCAGATGCCACTCCTCAGTCAAATGCGCATGACAGCCTGCTTGGAGTTTCACAAAAGGCACCTAAAGGACTCTCGAACAATGAGAAACAAGATTCTTTCTTCTGATGAAACCAAGATTGAACTCTTTAGCCTGAATGCCAAGTGTCATGTCTGTCTGGAGGAAACCTGGCACCATCCCTACGGTGAAGCATGGTGGTGGCAGAATCATGCTGTGGGTATGTTTTTCAGCGGCAGGGACTGGGAGACTAGTCAGGATCGAGGGAAAGATTAATGGAGCAAAGTACAGAGAGATCCTTGATGAAACCTGCTCCAGAGCCCTCAGCACCTCAGACTGGGGTAAAGGTTAACCTTCCAACAGGACAACGACCCTAAGCACACAGCCAAGACAAAGGAGTGTCTTCGGGACAAGTCTCTGAATGTCCTTAAGTGGCCCAGCCAGAGCCCGGACTTGAATTCGATCTAACATCTCTGGAAAGACCTGAAAATAGCTGTACAGCGACGCTCCCCATCCAACCTGACTTGAGCTTGAGAGGGTCTACAGAGAAGAATGGGAGAAGCTCCCCAAATACAGGTGTGCCAAGCTCGTAGCGTCATACCCAAGAAGACTCCAGGCTGTAATCGCTGCCAAAGGTGATTCAACAAAGTACTGAGTAACAAATGTGGAAAAAGTGTTGCACTGTATTTATATTCTGCCTCATCCTAATATTTAAATTTGAATTAATTCCATTATTTTACTTTTTAGATTTGCTTGTATTGTTAGATATTACTGCATAGTTGGAGCAAGGAACATAATAATTTCGCTACATCCGCTAAATATGTGTATGTGACCAATAACATTTTATTTGATTCACTACCACCTGTGCCATAAAGGTATAGACCTCAAGGCAGAGGCCATAGTACTCTCACATACAGGGAACATAACGTATTACAGCTTAGATGATGCTGGCAAAATATGACATTATACCAGCCATAATCATTAAAACAAATGTTTTTCAGAAATCCATCTGTCAAATAAAATGATGCATGGTAAAAGTACGTCTCTGGGCCGGCTGAAGAAGGCAGAAACTGTAAGATACTTTTATGGGCGTGGTTCGTTGTTACGTTCTCGTGTTCAACATGGCGGCCCCCATAGATTTAGAGCTGAAGAAGGTAAATCATTTAATCCTCTTTTCATTATTTCTATCAAATACAATGGTCGAATAAGTTAAGTGTAACAGGGAAATGATTCAACAGTTTACCAAAAATGATGTATGTGTTATTTATAACAAAGCGTTAAGATGTGATTGAGTCATGCTGCATGGCTTGTGCGCTAACGTTAGCTTGCTAGCCAACGTTAGTTTCTGAATTCATGCGCTGTCAGTTAGTTAGCTAGATCGTGGCAGTTGGGTTAGCTATCTAGCAACAGTGTGTAGATACTAGCTAGAAGAAATATTTGACACGATGAGTCATCACTTACATTTTCATCAGACAATATTAGACCTAGCTAGTCAAACAAAACTAAAACAAGTCAAAGCACAAGTCTGTTATAGCTAGCCTGCTAACTAACGCTAGCTATAATGAGCAGAGATGGTTCCTCAGTGATAGGACAATGGGATCATTTTGACCAGACCTATGTTCACTATTTGCCATCATTTCAAATACTTACTAAAACTCTGCTAGTCTTGAGCTTGCCTATTGCAATAGAAAAGTCCTAAAAGTGTAAACCCCACCCACCGAAGACTGCAGGCAGCCTAAAGCAATTGTTCAAGCGATTTCCAATATGTATTTTTATAGAAACGCAGGTCTGATTTTTGATGTTTGAAATAATGCTGTCATATTTGTTCATGCAGGCCTTTGCAGAGCTGCAATCGAAAATGATTGACACACAACAAAAGGCGAAACTGGCAGATCTTCAGATCGACCAGCTCACTCGCATGAAGAAACATGCCAACCTGACACATGCAGAAATAAAAACCCTACCAGACAACACCCGCATGTATGAAGGAGTAGGACGCATGTGAGTAGTATTCTCTGGCTGTTTACTATTGGATTTCACTAATAGAACACTTCCCATGAAGAAACATAGGTAGTCCTTATGTATGTATTCATGTAGCCTATATATGAATTATAACAGATACATATATATGTAACATTTGTTACAGTAACAACATTAAATGTTATATATGTTTATTGTTATTAAACTCACCATGTCTATTTCAAATGGGGACAAGCACTGTTTATGACACAAACTGTTCAAATCACTCTTGATGGTGGAGAGAATTTTACAGGTTAAAAGTTAATTTCCTTCAATTCTACACATTTTGTCATGGGGTGCAAAGAACATTTTGCAGTTTAAAAACATATTTTCTTGCAATTCTAGGGGGCAAGCCCCACAGTTTGGGAACCACAGTTGTAGATTATTGTTCATCTTGTCATATACTCTAATGCAGGGGTTCCCAAACTTTTTTGCCCACAACCCCATTTTCATATCTGAAAATTCTTGCGACCCCAACTAGGAATGAAATTGTCAGCTAGTTATTGTCATGCAAAAGTCCGCCGTCATGCCAAATATACACCATCACCATAAATCCATTATTTATTTGAGTCAGTTCTAAAGAAACATGATATAAAGAAAATGTATTTCAGAAGAACAGAATTCGTTTTTTATATATATATTTTATTTATTTAACATTTATTTAACTGGGCAAGCCAATTTATGAACAAATTTGGGCCAATTATGAGCAGCCCTATGAGGCTCCCAATCATGGCCGGTTGTGATACAGCCTGGATTCGAACCAGGGTGTCTGTAGTGATGCCTCTAGCACTGAGTTGCAGTGCCTTAGACCGCTGCGCCACTCGGGAGCCCAATGTTATGTTAGTTATCTGGCTATGTTCATTGCCATAGGTTGGCGTGTTCATTTAGCTGACAAGATATTCTTATCAGTCCCGTGCCATTATTTTATATTATGATTTTATAGTAAGAAGAATATAATTGAACGTAGCTGAATGAAATAGAAATGATATTTTTACCATTATGGAGCGAGTGCGCATATGAAGTGAGTGTAAAAGGGCTAATTTGAAACAGGTCCTATATGCTAGATTTTGTTATTTGGGAACTTTAGTTGTGAATGATACAAACCTTAGAATGTCTTAGAAATCAAAGCATACACTACATGACCAAAAGTATGTGGACACCTGCTCGTCGAATCTCATTACAAATCATAGTATTTATTATGGAGTTGATCCCCCCTTTGCTGCTATAACAGCCCCCACTCTTCCGGGAAGGCTTTCTACTAGATGTTGGAACATTGCTGCGGGGACTTGCTTCCGTTCAGCCATGAGCATTAGTGAGGTCGGGCACTGATGTTGGGCGATTAGGCCTGACTCGCAGTCGGCATTCCAATTCATCCCAAAGGTATTTGATGTGCAGACCAGTTAAGTTCTTCCACACCGATTTGGACAAACCATTTCTCTATGGACCTTGTGTTGTGCACGGGGGCATTGTCATGCTGGAACAGGAAAGGGACTTCCCCAAACAAAGTCGGAACCACAGAATCGTCTTGAATGTCAATGAATACGTTGGATAATAATAGTTGACGCAAACTAGGCATCTAGGGTTTTTCCAGTAGGACGATGCTCCATGCCACACAGCCACGTCAATCAAGGTGTGGATGGAGGACCACCAGATCAAGACCCTGTTATGGCCAGCCCAATCTGGGGATGCCTGGTCATTCTTTAAAAGTAACTTCCTCACCATTTTAGATGAGCATGCTCCGTTCAAAAAATGCAGAACTAAGAACAGATATAGCCCTTGGTTCACTCCAGACCTGACTGCCCTCGACCAGCACAAAAACATCCTGTGGCGGACTGCAATAGCATCGAATAGTCCTCGCGATATGCAACTGTTCAGGGAAGTCAGGAACCAATACACGCAGTCAGTCAGGAAAGCTAAGGCCAGCTTCTTCAGGCAGAAGTTTGCATCCTGTAGCTCCAACTCCAAAAAGTTCTGGGACACTGTGAAGTCCATGGAGAACAAGAGCACCTCCTCCCAGCTGCTCACTGCACTGAGGCTAGGTAACACGGTCACCACCGATAAATCCATGATTATCGAAAACTTCAACAAGCATTTCTCAACGGCTGGCCATGCCTTCCGCCTGGCTACTCCAACCTCGGCCAACAGCTCCGCCCCCGCAGCTACTCGCTCAAGCCTCTCCAGGTTCTCCTTTACCCAAATCCAGATAGCAGATGTTCTGAAAGAGCTGCAAAACCTGGACCCGTACAAATCAGCTGGGCTTGACAATCTGGACCCTCTATTTCTGAAACTATCCGCCGCCATTGTCGCAACCCCTATTACCAGCCTGTTCAACCTCTCTTTCATATCGTCTGTGATCCCCAAGGATTGGAAAGCTGCCGCAGTCATCCCCCTCTTCAAAGGGGGAGACACCCTGGACCCAAACTGTTACCGACCTATATCCATCCTGCCCTGCCTATCTAAGGTCTTCGAAAGCCAAGTCAACAAACAGGTCACTGACCATCTCGAATCCCACCGTACCTTCTCCGCTGTGCAATCTGGTTTCCGAGCCGGTCACGGGTGCACCTCAGCCACGCTCAAGGTACTAAACGATATCATAACTGCCATCGATAAAAGACAGTACTGTGCAGCCGTCTTCATCGACCTTGCCAAGGCTTTCGACTCTGTCAATCGCCATATTCTTATCAGCAGACTCAGAAGCCTCGGTTTTTCAGATGACTGCCTTGCCTGGTTCACCAATTACTTTGCAGACAGAGTTCAGTGTGTCAAATCGGAGGGCATGCTGTCCGGTCCTCTGGCAGTCTCTATGGGGGTGCCACAGGGTTCAATCCTCGGGCCGACTCTTCTCTGTATATATCAATGATGTTGCTCTTGCTGCGGGCGATTCCCTGATCCACCTCTACACAGACGACATTCGACACAGACGACATTCTATATATACTCTATATTCTCTATATACTTCCGGCCCGTCCTTGGACACTGTGCTATCTACCAGTTTATCACAGTGCCATCTGTTTTGTCACTAAAGCACCTTATACCACCCACCACTGCGACTTGTATGCTCTAGTCGGCTGGCCCTCGCTACATATTCGTCGCCAGACCCACTGGCTCCAGGTAATCTACAAGTCCATGCTAGGTAAAGCTCCTTCTTATCTCAGTTCACTGGTCACGATGGCAACACCCATCCGTAGCACGCGCTCCAGCAGGTGTATCTCACTGATCATCCCTAAAGCCAACACCTCATTTGGCCGCCTTTCGTTCCAGTTCTCTGCTGCCTGTGACTGGAACGAATTGCAAAAATCGCTGAAGTTGGAGACTTTTATCTCCCTCACCAACTTCAAACATCTGCTATCTGAGCAGCTAACCGATCGCTGCAGCTGTACATAGTCTATCGGTAAACAGCCCACCCATTTTTACCTACCTCTCATCCCCATACTGTTTTTATTTATTTACTTTTCTGCTCTTTTGCACACCAATATCTCTACCTGCACATGACCATCTGATCATTTATCACTCCAGTGTTAATCTGCAAAATTGTAATTATTCGCCTACCTCCTCATGCCTTTTGCACACAATGTATATAGACTCCCCTTTTTTTTCTACCTTGTTACTGACTTGTTAATTGTTTACTCCATGTGTAACTCTGTGTTGTCTGTTCACACTGCTATGCTTTATCTTGGCCAGGTCGCAGTTGCAAATGAGAACTTGTTCTCAACTAACCTACCTGGTTAAATAAAGGTGAAATAAAATAAAAAATCTCCAGACCTGAGCCCTATTGAAACCTCTGGAATGTGATCAGGAGGAAGATGGATGGTCACAAGCCATCAAACAAAGCCGAGCTGCTTGAATGTTTGCGCCAGGAGTGGCATGAATCACCCAACATCAATGTGAAAAACTGGTGGAGAGCATGCCAAGACACATGAAAGCTGTGATTGAAAATCAGGGTTATTCCACCAAATAGTAGCCGGGAGCTTGTGGTGTCTGATACTTGTGAGATTTGTTTATGACAGTTTGCAGTAGAAAACATGAAATATTGCATGTACTTTCTGAGTTTTGGCGAGCTACTCCTATGTGGGCTGCGAGCTACTGGTAGCTTGCGATTGACCTGTTGGAGACCCCTGCTCTATGCTAAAAGAGTCCGTCATTGAAACAAACCAGTCCCTAGTCTCTGCTGTTGCCTAGGGTTGGGTTTTTGAGACACCTCACACACTGACTTCATGCTCTCCTCTGTCTCTCGCTCTCTCAGGTTCATCTTGCAGTCTAAAGAAGATATCAACACACAGCTGACTTACAAACAGAAGACAGCAGATGAGAAAATTAAGGAGCTTGAGGTATGCAGTAATATTGGCGTAGATTTTAAATTTTTAAAATGTTAATTTAAAATGTAACTAGGCAAGTCAGTTAAGAACAAAATCTTATTTACAATCAGCTCGGGGATTTGATCCACGAACCTTTCAGTTACTGGTCCAACGTTCTAACCACTAGGCTACCTACCGCCTATGTGTGCACAGATCCAGACACTTTTGAATATTTCAAAGGTTTAGTCCTCGATATCTCTCCCACTTAGCTTAAGACTTCCTGTAGATCAGTGTTGGGATTGATTCACTTTTACATTCCCTCAGTAAAGGAAGTGAATTGAAATGCAACTCATGAATTGAATTTCCAGTCACTTTCTGAATTGACCCAAACCCTACTGTAGATGTTGGAGTCAATAAACTGTGTGCCCTAAAACCAGTTATTGCATTCCTTCCACAGCCGCTCTTTTTAAAAATCAGAAACAGTTTGTTTTCTCTCTGCAGTCTCCAATATAGCCTGTCATTTTCTGTACCATGTATGCTATTCATATTTGAGACCAAATTAATGATGGCTTAAGGGCATTTTTATATTGGCTTGAAACGGATATCTGAAAAAACAGGCATCTCATGCTTGTCAAATACAAATGGTGCAAATAATATATTATTCACTTCTAAAATATACAAATGTGTTCTTCCCTTATGAAGTCGGTGGCTGTGTGAATGGCCCTGTGTCTATTTTCGAGGCAACTTGACAGTGACACTGGGTGGCGGAAGTGACTGAGAGAACCACCTCTTTAGCGCAGCAAGCATGGCATTCTCTCCCCTATGTGTTTAGATATAGAAAGTGACAGAGAGACAAACACTCCCACCACTTCTCTGTAGCATCTTTAAGTGGAACTCCAAGAGCTGTTCCTTACTCAAGTTTCAGCAGACACAAATAGCTTTTCCTGGGTGTTGAGTTGGGGTTTCACTCCTATTTCACTACTTCTGAAGTACATAGAAATGCAAATAACATGGCGTTTATTAACCCCAACAACTAGTGTCAGAGACCTTGATTGAACCTGTGGCGTGAGATGTATCATGTCAGAATGACTTTCCAGCCTGACCTGTCAAGAACATGGCCCAATGGGGACAAAACTCCCATACACCACAGGAAATATTGGTCACAAAGAATGCCGTCCGCTGGATCTTTTTTTATTTTTAAACGAATGTTTCACACTAGTCTTTTGTCTGCATTCGATCAGAAGAGCAGTTCCTAGTTTCGTCCTTGTGGAAACGAGCATTGTGTTCAGTGGGATATCCCTTTGTTATATCAATCAGCAGTTGGTTTGAATCAATAGGCACCTTTCCACTCTTCAATGTAACATAAGTGCAAAGTTGAGTATAACTGTATATTTCAGGGAAGGGATGTTGTCAGGTGCTCCATTGGGCCTTGTGTATCAAAGGGAGCTACTGCGGTTGTGTTCTATGCAAACAAAGGGAAGTCTAACTTCTGTGGTGACCTGGGTGGTCCTGTTCGAAACAATTGAGCCAAAACAGAAATGTTTTGGTATGCTTCCCCAGATTTGTGCTTCGACACAACCCTGTCTCGGAGCTATATGGACAATTCCTTCGACCTCGTGGCTTGGTTTTTGCTCTGACATGCACTGTCAACTGTGGGACCTTATATAGACAGGTGTGTGCCTTTCCAAATCATGTCCAATCAAGTTGTAGAAACATCAAGGATGATCAATGGAAACAGGATGCACCTGAGCTCAATTTTGAGTGTCATAGCAAAGGGTCTGAATACTTAAGTAAATAAAGTGTTTCATTTTTAAAACAATTTTATACCTTTGCAAAAATTTCTAAAAACCTGTATTTGCTTTGTCATTATTGGATACTATGTGTAGATTGATGGGACATTGTATATAATCTAATCCGTTTTAGAATAAGGTTGTAACGCAGCAAGATGGGAAAAAGTCAACCGGTCTGAATACTTTCCAAATGCACTGTATTTAGGCTTGCCATAACAAAGGGGTTAAATACTTATTGACTCAAGACATTTCAGATTTTCATTTTTAATTAGTTTGTAAACGTGAATACTTTCTGAAAGCTCTGTATGTGTGGTTTCTGGCCTTGGGTCTGAATGTGGCCTTGTCCAGTGGTGTGGTATAATCCCAGACAAGCCCATGACATCACCCTGGTCAACTCTGTCTCGTGGCTCTGGAGCGACGCCCAGGGTTCCCCTCTTACGGGACAGGATTGTGGTCATAGCCTCACTCACTCGTAATCAAACTGGCATGTCAGACAGATGTTATTTTCTTTTTTTTTGCCAACTAATGCCTCCCAGCCATTTTCTGTTTCATTAGTCTGTGCTGTTTCCCATGGTAACTGTGTGGCTAGTGCTACAAAAACAAATGGCTTGTCAGCTGAAAGACTGCAAATAGCAGACCACATTTATGTTTTTGAACTTTTGGAGAGTCTTCTTTGTTCTATATGCGTGGTGGGTTTGTTGCCAAAAACAAGACTGCTCGCTGTTTGTAAAGGCTAACTGCTTCCTACCGTCAGTGAATGACCCCTATCTCAGACCCTGAGACATCCCACTCTTTGGGATGTCATTTCATTTTTTAAATAATTTAAATGTTTTAACCTTTTATTTAACGAAGCAAGTCACTTAAGAACAAATTCTTATTTACAATGACGGCCAACGCTGGGCCAATTGTTCGCTGCCCTATGGGACTCCCAATCACAGCCGGTTGTGAAACAGCCTGGATTCGAACCAGCGTGTCTGTCGTGACGCCTCTAGCACTGAGATGCAGAGCTTTAGACCGCTGTGCCACTCGGGAGCCCAGGGTTGCCACCAATGGACCCATTCACACTGTATTTAGATCCAGCCTGGAAGTTCTCTCGTGTCCGTGCATGAACTCATCTCGGAGGGGTTCCACTGGTAATTTATGAGGTTACATGATGTCATCAGTATTCCAGTGGGCCTGCTTCCCCTCGTGATACCCAGGTATGTGTGATGACTGCAGTAACAATGACGTTAATGAGGCACTGCTTTGGCCACTGTACAGACTGTCATTGTACTTAATCTGTGGTGGGTGATGACATGTCTTTTAAACAACTGTCAGCGCCCTCTGTTATAGTTCTTCTCTTTTTCAATGGGTTATTAAGGGGTGATTTATTATTACCCCTGGGGTTTGGTAGGATGGGTAGATGTTGGTTACATAGCCATTTAACACTTCAGCAGCAACCTCATGTTGTTCAAAGAACCAATGTGATTTGCATCGATATATGAAATGGAAATGTTTGTTTTGGGGTCATTCCATTTGATTTCAATCACTTTTTGACCGCACCCATTTTGATTTTAACAAATGTCCATACATATTTGCACATGGTAGAAGTGGTCCTGAAAAGTAACTTTTTAGACCTGAATGCCAAAATATTCAGGAGATAGGGGGGCTCAAAGTTGACTCGTTTTGCATACCCTACCATCCATTTCTTCATCACTGGAAAAGACAAACGGTTGAGTTTTATAGTTTAAAAGCTTACAAACAGAGTTGGCAAACTCTTGTATAGTTTCTTGAAAACAATTTGTTAAAATAAAATTCTTAAACTTTTTTTTTTTTTTTTAAACCTTCAATGTAATTTCTTTTCATTTACGCATATGTTGTAGCTTAGACCTTATTTTACATCATCTGAGGTGTTTGTGTTGTGCCCGCCACCAGTTGAGACACAACATGCTCTTGAAAACAGCGTGGGTGCCATGTTTTGGCTGATAAATGTATTAAAATGGGAATGAAATAGAAATTAACTGGCAACACATAGATGGTTGGAGGTCCACACATAAGAGAATGTTGACTTGAACGAGAATATCAGTTTTAAATTATACTGTCAATCATCCATAGGAAACCTTATTGAAATCATAATAACATCGATAGTAGAACAGACATTCAATGGTGGGTGGACCAGTGGCAATCTGTGGAACTATTTGGAAGTTTCAATTTCAATGATGTGCCAGCTAAATTGCAGTGGTCTGAAGGGATATGCCCATTGTATGAAATCTATTTCTACGATTTGAAATGACACCCAGTCTGTATTCAAGCGTATGCTGTGTCTCAACCAATGGCAGGCACAACACAAACACCTCGGATGGTGTAAAATAGGGTCTAATCTACACCCTAAGAAAGTGAGAAAAATAAAGGTTAAAAAAAAGAGAGCTTAATTAAATTATATAAAACTACTTTTACCATGAGCAAATATGTATGAAATTTTTGTTCGAATCAAAAGGGGTGCCATCAAAGTGATTTGAAATCAAATAGAATGCCTTCGGAAAGTATTCATACCCTTTGACCTATTCCACATTTTGTTAATAGCCTAAATTTTTATTAAATTAAGACCTAATGTTTTTATTTATTTTATTTTTACTCCTTTTTCTCCCCAATTTCGTGGTATCCAAATGGTTGTTAGTCTTGTCTCATCGCTGCAACTCCCGTACGGACTCGGGAGAGGCGAAGGTCGAGAGCTGTGCGTCCTCCGAAACACGACCCGGCCAAGCTGCACTGCTTCTTGACACAATGCCCGCTTAACCCGGAAGCCAGCCGCACCAATGTGTCGGAGAAAACATCGTACACCTGGCGACCGTGTCACACCTTTGGCGGCGATTACAGCTTTGAGTCAACTTGGGTATCAGATTTGCACATCTGGATTTTCTCACATTCTTCCTTGCAGATTTTCTCAAGCTCTGTTAAGCAATCAAGTGTTTCCACATATTTTCAATAAACCCTAAGGAAAAATAGTACTGCCAATAAAATAACAACAATGAGGCTGCATTCAAGGGATACCGGTACCGAGTCAATGTGTAGGGATACTGGTTAGTTGATGTAATTGAGGTAATATGTAGGTAGGGGGTATAGTGACTATGCATAGATAATTAAACATTAGCAGCAGCGTGTGTGAAGGAACCTGTGTGGCAACAATATGCGTGTGTGTTGGAGTGTCAGTATGTGTGAGTGTGTGGTTAGAGTCCAGTGAGTGTACATCGAGCCTGTGCAAGAGTCAGTACAATACATCATTATAAAATAAGGGGTATTTGGGAACATAAAACTTCACCCCAGCATGTCATTTGCACTCTGAAGCAGGTTCTCATCAAGGATTTGCCTGTTTTCGGCAATGTGCAGAGGGGTACAGGTTACTCGAGGAAATGTGTACATGTAGGTAGGGGTGAAGTGACTATGCATAGATAATAAACAGTGAGTAGCAGCAGTGTAAAAAAAAAATGGGGGGGGGGGGGGGTCAATGTAAATAGTCCAAGTGGCTGTTTGATTGTTCATCAGTCTTATGGCTTGAAATTGAAGGAGCCTTTTGGAGCTGGACTTGGCGCTCTGGTACCGCTTGCCGTGCAGTAGCAGAGAGAACAGTCTATGACTTGAGTGACTGGAGTCTTTGACAACTTTTTGGACCTTCCTCAGACATCACCTAGTATATAGGTCCTTGAATGGTAGGAAGCTTGGCCCCAGTGATGTACTGGGCCGTACGCACTACCTTCTGTTGCGCCTTGTGGTCAGATGCCATGCAGTTGCCATACCAGGTGGTGATGCAATCGGTCAGGATGCTCTCGATGGTGCAGCTGTAGAACTTTTTTTGAGGATCTGGGGACCCATGCCAAATCCTTTGTCCCCTGGGGGGGACTATATTGGTGTGTTTGGACTCTGATAGTTTGTTGGTGATGTGGACACCAAGGAACTTGAAACTCTCGACCTGCTCCACTTCAGCCCCGTTGATGTTAATGGGGGCCTGTTTGGCCCTCCTTTTCCTGTAGTCCACGATCAGCTCCTTTTGTCTTGCTCATATTGATGGAGAGATTGTTGTCCTGGCACCACGCTGCCAGGTCTCTGACCACCTCCCTATAAGCTGTATCATCATTGTTGGTGATCTGACCTACCACCTTTGTCATCAGCAAACTTGATGATGGTGTTGGAGTTGTGCTTGGCAAGGCAGTCGTGGGTGAACGGAGTATAGGAGGGGACTAAGCACACACCCCTGAGGGGTCCCCGTGTTGAGGATCAGTGTGTCATGTGTTGCTGCCTACCCTTACCACCACTGTCAGGAAGTCTAGGATCCAGTTGCAGAGGGTGTTTCGTCCTAAGCTTAGTGATGCGCTTTGAGGGCACTATGGTATTGAACGCTGAGCTGTAGTCATTGAACAGTATTCTCACATAGGTGTTCCTTTTGTCCGGGTGTGAAAGGGGAGAGTGGAGTGCGATTGACATTGCATCTTCTGTGGATATGTTGGGGCGGTATGCAAATTGAAGTGGGTCTAGGGTTTCCGGGATGATGGTGTTGATTTGAGCCATGACCAGCCTTTGAAAGCACTTCATGCCTACCGATGTGAGTGCTACGGGGCGGGGCGGTAGTCATTTAGGCAGGTTACCTTCATTTTCTTGGGCACAGGGACTATGGTGGTCTGCTTGAAACATGTAGGTATTACAGACTTGGCCAGGGACAGGTTGAAAATGTCAGTGAAGACATTTTCCAGTTGGTCCATGCGTGCTTTGAGTACACGTCCTGGTAATAAGTCTGGCCCCGCAGCTTTGTGAATGTTAACCTGTTTAAAGGTCTTGCTCACATCGGCCATGGAGAGCGTAATCACACTGTTGTCCGGAACAGCTGGTCCTCTCATGCATGCTTCAGTGTTGCTTGCCTCGAGCGAGCATAAAAGGCATTTAGCTCGTCTGGTAGGCTCACGTCATTCGGCAGCTCTCGGCTGTATTTCCCTTTGTTGTCCGTAATAGTTTGCAATCCCTGCCACATACGACGAGCGTCAGTACCAGTGTAGTAGGATTCAATCTTAGTCCTATATTGACGCTTTGCCTGTTTTTATGGTTCGTCTGAGGGCATAGGGGGATTTCTTATAAGCGTCCGGATTAGTGTCCAGCTCCTTGAAGCGGTAGCTTTAGCCTTTAACTCGGTTCGGATGTTGCCTGTAATCCATGGCTTCTGGTTGGGATATGTACTTACGGTCACTGTGGGGATGACGTCATCGATGCACTCATTGATGAAGCCGGTGACTGAGGTGGTATACTCCTCAATGCCCTTGGAAGAATCCCGGAAACATATTCCAGTCCTGTAGCGTAGCATCCCCGTCATCTGACCATTTCCGTATTGAGCGAGTCACTGGTACTTCCTTCTTTAGTTTTGTTATGGTCAGATTTGCCAAATGCAGGGCAAGGGAGAGCTTTGTTGTTGTCTCTGTGTGTGGAGTAAAGGTGGTCTAAAGTTTTTTGTTTTTTTCCCCTCTGGTTGCACATTTAACATGCTGGTAGAAATGAGGTTAAACGGATTTAAGTTTGCCTGCATTAAAGTCCCTGATGAGCATTTTCTTGTTTGCTTTTGGCCTTATACAGCTCGTTGAGAGCGGTCCTAGTGCCAGCATCGGTTTGTGGTGGTAAATAGACGACTACGAATAATATAGATGAGAACTCTCTCGGTAGATAGTGTGGTCTACAGTTTATCATGATGTACTCGGACTCAGGCGAGCAATACCTCGAGACTTCTTTAATATTAGACATCGCACACCAGTTGTTATTGACAAATAGACACGCACCCCTGCCCCTCGTCTTACCAGATGTAGCTGCTCTGTCCTGCTAATGCACGGAAAACCCAGCCAGCTCTATATTATCCATGTCGTCGTTCAGCTACGACTCGGTGAAACATAAAATATTGCAGTTTTTAATGTCCCGTTGGTAGGATAGTCTTGATCGTAGAACATCCAGTTCAGTTTCCAGCGATTGCACGTTGGCCAATAGGACGGATGGTAGATGCAGTTTACCCACTCGCCAACAAGTTCTCACAAGGCACCCTGACCTCCGCCCCCTGTATCTCCATCTTTTCTTTAGGCGAATGATGGGAATTTGGGCGTGGTCTCATGAAAGAAAAATATATGACATTTCTGTATTTCATTTTGAATCAATTTGCAACAATTTCTAAAAATATGTTTTCACTTTGTCATTATGTGGTATTGGGTGAGAGAACAAGTCTATTTAATCCATTTTGAATTCAGGCTGAAACACAACAAAATGTTGACTAGGTCAAGGCGTATGAATACTTTAAGGCACAGTAAATAGGGCTATGAGTCATCAGTAAATGTCAAGTAATCATTGGCAGAATTGTTCTGTCGACATTTGTTAGAAACTTCGATAACATCAAGCGTGCAACAGCATTAGTTCAGAATAGGCTTCCTCTGCATCTGATGCAGGGACCCGACATGACAACGGGTCTATTTGTTGTTCCGTCTGTGTGCAGTCTTTCTACCTTGCCATTGATGCCCTGGCTCAAGTCCTCAGAGCTGGTCATTGCATACATGAGGATCCATGCACTGTACAACAAGACCTGACAGCCACCCACATAAATGCAAGAGGACCAGCATTGATTCCATAAGCTCAACATTAGATGAGGGTATATTGACTCCATGACACTGCCTGTTTGAGGTCAATAGGGCGTCCCTAATAATTCCTGTTTAATGGGATGGCCCCTTGGGCTTCGTCACTCGGCTACGTTCGTTTTTGACCGTAACATAAATCTGTGAATAAACAAAAGGCTCAACTTTTCCTGCATTCCACACTGGTGAGAGGGCACATGTTGCCTTAGATATGGGTCTTAACATGTTTTGACAAGGAACATTATACACGCTACGCTACAGTGCATTCGGAAAGTATTCATACCCCTCAACTTTTTCCATATTTTGTTACAACCTTATTCTAAAATTGATTAAATAGATTTTCTTCCATCATCAATCTACAAAATACCCCATAATGACAAAGCAAAAATGTTGGAGTGTCCCCCATTCTTCTCTGCAGATCCTCTCAAGCTCTGCCAGGTTGGATGGGGAGCATCGCTGCACAGTTATTTTCAGGTCTCTCCAGAGATGTCTGATAGACAAGCCTAAGATTGGCAAGCGTCGGCTGGAGTGGTGTAAAGCTCGCTGCCATTGGACTCTGGAGCAGTGGAAATGTCCTCTGGAGTGATGAATCACGCTTCACCATCTGGCAGTCCGACAGACAAATCTGGGTTTGGCGGATGCCAGGAGAACACTACCTGCCCCAATGCATAGTGCCAAATGTAAAGTTTGGTGGAGGAGGGATAATGCTCTAGGGCTGTTTTTCATGGTCCGGGCACCTTAGTTTGGGTGAAGGGAATTACCTGGATGTCTGCATAAATTGGTCATCAAATTTGATCTGATCTTCATCTAAGTCGCAACAATAGACAGACAGTGTGCTTAAACGAATAAAACACAAATTATTGTATTTTCTTGTCTATATTGAATACATCATTTTAACACTCACAGTATGGGTTGGAAAAGGCTAATCCAAAAGTTGATTGGAGTCAGGAGTCAGCTAACCTGGAGTTCAATCAATGAGACGAGATTAGAGATGTTGGTTAGAGCTGCCTTGCCCTATAAAAAAAACCTCACAAAATTTGAGTTTGCTATTCACAAGAAGCATTGCCGGATGTGAACCATGCCTCAAACAAAAGAGAACTCAGAAGACCTAAGATTAAGAATTGTTGACTTGCATAAAGCTGGAAAGGGTTACAAAAGTATTTCTGAAAGCCTTGATGTTTATCAGTCCACGGTAAGACAAATTGTCTATAAATGGAGAAAGTTCAGCACTGTTGCTACTCTCCCTAGGAGTGGCCGTCCTGAAAAGATGACTGCAAGAGGACAGAGCAGAATGCTCAATGAGGTTAAGAAGAATCCTAGAGTGTCAGCTAAAGCCTTACAGAAATCTCTGGAACATGCTAACATCTCTTGACAAGTCTACGATACGTAAAACACTAAACAAGAATGGTGTTCATGGGAGGACACCACGGAAGAAGCCACTGCTGTCCAAAAAAAGCATTGCTGCACGTCAGTTTGCAAAACTGCACGTGGATGTTCCACAGCACTACTGGCAAATATTCTGTGGACAGATTTAACTAAAATTGAGTTGTTTGAAGGGAACACACGTGTGGAGAATAAAAGGCACAGCACACCAACATCAACCTCATCCCAACTGTAAAGTATGGTGACGGGAGCATCATGGTTTGGGGCTGCCTCAGGGCCTGGACATCTTGCTATCATTGACGGAAAAATGAATTCCCAAATTTATCAAAACATTTGCAGGAGAATGTTGGGCTATCTGTCCACCAATTGAAGCTCAACAGAAGATGGGTGATGCAACAGGACAATGATAAAAAACGCAGAAGTAAATCAACAGAATGGCTTCACCAGAAGAAAATACGCCCTTCCGACTGAGATGCTGTGGCATGACCCCAAAGAGAGCAGTTCACACCAGACATCCCAAGAATATTGCTGAACTGAAACAATTTTGTAAAGAGGAATGGTCCAAAATTCCTCTGGACCGTCTGATCCGCAACTACAGAAAACATTTGGTTGAGGATCTTGCTGCCAAACGAGGGTCAACCAGTTATTAAATCCAAGGGTTCACCTACTTTTTACAACGTGTGCTATGAATGTTTACATGGTGTGTTAAATGAAGACATGAAAACGTATAATTGTTTGTTTTATTAGTTTAAGCAGACTGTCTTTTTGTGTCCTAGCTGAAGATCAGATCAAATTAAATGACCAATTTATGCAGAAATCCAGGTATTTTCAACAGGTTAACATACTTTTTCTCGCCACTGTACAATTACATTCTAGATGATTCTGTGCTTCCAACTTTGTGGCAAGTTTGGGGAAGGCCCTTTCCTATTTCAGCATGACAAAGTGAGGTCCATACAGAAATGGTTTATCAAGATCGGTGTGGAAGAACTTGACTGGCCTGCACAGATCCCTCACTTCAACCCCATCGAACACCTTTTGGAATGAATTTGAACTGCGAGCCAGGCCCAAGCACCCAACATCAGTGCCCGATCTCACTGATGCCCTTGTGGCTGAATGGAAGCAAGTCCCCGCAGCAATGTTCCAAACATCTAGTGGAAAGCCTTCCCAGAAGAGTAGATGCTGTTATAGCAGCAACGGGGGGGGGGGGGGGGGGGGACCAACTCCACATCAATACCCATGATTTTGGAATGAGATGTTTGACGACCAGTCCCCCTATTCTCTGTTATAGGCCCATATATTCTGTGGAGCAAAACCGACTGGGTAGGAATAGCACCCGTTGTTATTACTTGACTGAATGTAGGCCTATGCATTCATATTAACAGAAATGATGTGCCTGGTCTATAGCTTTGCGGTGTCAGTGATGTGTATCGAATTGATCCTGAACTATCTGTTAAAGGTGCTGTAAAGTCCCTTTATGGCCACATTCTCCGACTCGCTCACCAGGTGTCCGTGGCACATGTGGCCTTTTCCCTGCAGCATTTAGAACTTTGTGCAGAATACATTTTCATTGAAACTGGTTCCAGGGGTGGATATTTGGATAGTTCTTTGTACAGAACGTTTTAAATGGTATGCCCATCGATTTCACTTGAAATTCATGGGAATACTATTTAGAATGTGTCTCTGTGTGTAGACATGTATCCATTTTTTGTGTTCCCCAGTATTGTGAAGACATCTGCCATCTCCAGAAATGAAAAAGGAAAATATCCCTCTGAGGTCATGATGGGTAAATGAGTGGTTGACTGAATCTGTCCTTTTTGTCCTCTCTGCAGCAAAAGAAGACGTACCTGGAGCGCACTGTGAAGGATGCTGAGGACAACATCAGAGAAATGCTCATGTCCAGGAGGGCCCAGTGAGATTGAAACACCAATACAAACGCATACTTTCGCTAATTTGTGACTTCCCTCTGATATAATTTGTGTATGTTATAACCGGCTACAGTAAACCTTAATGACTGACCAAGCAGGTGCTGTTCTCCATATGGAGTCTGAGGTTTTCTTGCTTCTCTGCCAGTACTGTAACATCTGCCCTGTTACTTAAGTTATACAATCTGAAGGGACTGTATCTTCACATTAAATAATCATCTTGGACTGTGTCTTGCAATGTCATTTTAACTTCTCAACTTTTTTTGTTTGTTACTGCTGCAGTTTGTTGACATGATAATAAAAATGGGTAATGAAACGAGAGGATTGTGCCGTGTTTATTTTAGAGGCTTATTGGCTGCTGGTGTGACTGTTTAATCAGTCAAGGGTAGACTTATTTGATTCCTGTGTGTGTGTGTTTTTGCATGTGCACGATTGTTTGTTCCTTCCTATATGTCACTGGTTTCCTGTCAGTAGGTTTTGGGCTTCCTGATATCCTGTCTGCTCTCTCTCCATCTCTCTCTCCTTGAATTGTCCTCTTGCCCTCCCCTCCCTCTCTTTGACATCACCACCCCACTCTGTATCACTGATTGTGTGTCCGTCTCTGTTGGCGAAAAAAAAAAAGTCTCCACCCATAAAATGCGGTTAAGTGCTTAATTATACTGCACTTTGCTGTATCCATCGTCTTGCTGTGTCTTATTTATTCTAAAAGGTCAAATATCCCGTGATTGGAATGTACAGTCGTGGCCAAAAGTTGAGAATGACACAAATATTAATTTTCACATAGTCGGCTGCCTCAGTTTGTATGATGGCAATTTGCATATACTCCAGAATATGAAGAGTGATCAGATGAATTGCATAGTCCCTCTTTGCCATGCAAATTAACTGAATCCCCAAAAAATATTTCCACTGCATTTCAGCCCTGCCACAAAAGGACCAGCTGACATGTCAGTGATTCTCTCGTTAACACAGGTGTGAGTGTTGACGAGGACAAGGCTGGAGATCACTCTCTCATGCTGATTGAGTTTGAATAACAGACTGGAAGCTTCAAAAGGAGGGTGGTGCTTGGAATCATTGTTCTTCCACTGTCAACCATGGTTACCTGCAAGGAAACACATGCTGTCATCATTGCTTTGCACAAAAAGGGCTTCATAGGCAAGGATATTGCTGCCAGTAAGATTCCACCTAAATCAACCATTTATCAGATCATCAAGAACTTCAAGGAGAGCGGTTCAGTTGTTGTGAAGAAGGCTTCAGGGCGCCCAAGAAAGTCCAGCAAGCGCCAGGACTGTCTCCTAAAGTTGATTCAGCTGCGGGATTGGGGCACCACCAGTACAGAGCTTGCTCAGGAATGGCAGCAGGCAGGTGTGAGTGCATCTGCACGCACAGTGAGGTGAAGATGTTTGGAGGATGGCCTGGTGTCAAGAAGGGCAGCAAAGAAGCCACTTCTCTCCAGGAAAAACATCAGGGACAGACTGATATTCTGCAAAAGGTGCAGGGATTGGACTGCTGAGGACTGGGGTAAAGTCATTTCCTGAATCCCCTTTCCGATTGTTTGGGGCATCCGGATAAAAGCTTGTCCGGAGAAGACAAGGTGAGCGCGACCATCAGTCCTGTGTCATGCCAACAGTAAAGCATCCTGAGACCATTCATGTGTGGGGTTGCTTCTCAGCCAAGAGAGTGGGTTCACTCACAATTTTGCCTAAGAACACAGCCATGAATAAAGAATGGTACCATCACATCCTCCGAGAGCAACTTCTCCCAACCATCCAGAAACAGTTTGGTGACGAAGAATTCCTTTTACAGCATGATAGAGCACCACCAGCATCGATATTTTGGGTCCATGGCCAGGAAACTCCCCAGATTTTAATCCCATTGAGAACTTGTGGTCAATCCTCAAGAGGCGGTTGGACAAACAAAAACCCACAAATTCTGACAAACTCCAAGCATTGATTATGCGAGAATGGGCTGCCATCAGTAAGGATGTGGCCCAGAGTTAATTGACAGCATGCCAGGGCGGATTGGAGGTTTTGAAGAACAAGGGTCAACACTGAAAATATTGACTCTTTGCATCAACTTCATGTAATTGTCAATAAAAGCCTTTGAGAACTTATGAAATGCTTGTAATTATACTTCAGTATTCCATAGTAACATCTGACAAAAATATCTAAAGACACTGAAGCAGCAAACTTTGGAAATTAATATTTGTGTCATTCTCAAAAATTTTGGCCACGACTGTACAACCCTGAGACACAGCTATGCATTTTATCCTCTTAAAATTAGGATATTACTCAAGAAGACACACCCGACCTTGTACATCACACACACTTTCACAAACAGAAACACACATGCACACGTTGCTCATACATGTGTATGGACACACTGGGGTGGCTTGAAACAGGAAGGACTGTCTGAAGGAAGTCAAAGGGGAAGTCTGGAGCAGATCTTTCCAATACGGAGGTCATGACCCTTAATAGAATATGGAGTCATGGCTCGGTGTGTCGCCCTCTTGTGGTTGGTATGAGTCATGAAAGTTTGTAATAAAAAATAAAAGTCCATTCATCCATTGTCATGTGGTTATTTTTCAGAATGTATTTTTTTTAAACCCCCCCTCTTCACTCACATACTGGATTTGATACATCACTGTCTTCCTTATAAGATCTCATGTTCAGTGGTGGAAAAAGTACTCAATTGTCATACTTCAGTAAAAGTAAAGATACCTTAAAAGAAAAAGTGAGTAAAAGTGAGTCACCCAGTAAAATACTACATGAGTAAAAGTTAAAAAGCATTTGTTTTTAAATATACTAAAGTATAAAAGTATAATTGTAATTTCAAAAATATACTTAAGTATCAAAAGAAAGTATAAAGCACTTCAAATGTTTTATTTTAAGCAAACCAGATGAGATTTTCTTTTTTTTTAAATGATTATTTACAGACAGCCAGGGGCATGCTCCAACACTTGCAAAGGTCCTAATGGATATTTGCAAGTGTGGTGGAGAGAACATTTAGCTATTTTAAAGAAAATGTTCTGCAATTCAACACATTTTGCCCTGTCTCTTGTGTGTTCATGATACCTGAAGGACTCAAAATCAACAGGGTCTCTCTGAGTGTCGAGGCCATAGTCTGTAAAACAAACAGGTAGAGGGCCCAGGGAATGTAATCTGGACATGATAATAACAAGATTTAGATAGCTGGTTATTTACCTAGCTAACATGGGCTAGTTGATCAACTGGACATTTCTATCAGGTCTGTCAGTAAATGAAATTGCTAGTGGAAAACTGTCCATGCATTAACAAATTTCTAAATTGAACCTTGCGCGTTCCACTATAACAATTATCAACAGCATGTTTGTTAAAAGCCAGATTTTTTACATAACATATATTCATTTATTTACTTTAGTCGAGACCCGCAGTCTGTATTGACCCTGTTCTGGGTCCAGATCCGGACCACAGTCCGTATTGACCCTGTTCTGGGTCCAGATCCGGACCACAGTCCGTATTGACCCTGTTCTGGGTCCAGATCCGGACCACAGTCCGTATTGACCCTGTTCTGGGTCCGGATCCGGACCACTGTCTGCCTATTGAGTATGGCTGGCCTAGATGCTATCACAACCTCTTCCGATAAAATGAAATGCACAATCGGTCACAAATCTAGAACTACAAATGTAACCCTTCCGATGTAGTTCTTTCTGATAGCTATTCTGATTCTAGCCCAACTATCTCTCATTCCAAGAAGTGTCTTCTTGAACCCTGGGTCCTTTACCTTTAGGTTTACAGTCTCAGCCTCTTGTTCAGCACCAGTGGGTAAAGTCCGCCTCTGGGGCAGATTATTAACCTGGCTAATCTGGTCCTCTCAACCCCCATACAATGCGCTGTTCCACTCCTGTATAGGGCTGAGGTCACAAGCGTTGAGTTGAGAGAGCACAGAGAAAAGCAGCCTTACCCAATACCCAACAAACCATCACAAGGACCTGACAGCCCAGAGGAAGCAGATGCAGCACACAGAGACACAACCAGACCACAAGGTAAACTCTTCATTTACTACCGTTTCAATACATTGATGAGTTTGGTTGTTAATGTTTGTAAGTGTACATGATCTGGCCTGACAAGATCATGATTATGGGATGTTCATATGTGATGTGCTATGTTTTTCTATCAGGTGTAAAGTTGAGCTTGTTAAGTTATCCTATTACTTCATTCCCACAGTGTTTCTGTTGACTTTTTTTGGTGAAATGACCCTGTGGGAAAAACTGTTTACTCAGACTGCGGCCCTTACCGCCATGATGTCTGACTGACTAACTGAACTGAACTTGTGGAGGATGGTTCTAGCTGAAACAATGCTTTTTCGGGGCATTTGTGGCTATTGACATGGGGCAGACACAATACCTGGTGGACACAAACAATCAAACGTGGAAACACTGAATTGTGTTTTACTTCCAGGGTGTACGAGAGCCTTTGTCATCGATTAGTCCCAGTGGTTGAACACGTGTCTCTGCTTTCAAGATTTGTGTGTGCCAAGTTGCCAACCCAATCCAAAATCCGTTTAGATGTGTGACTGTCTCTGGTCCTCCCTCTCAGAGTGATGTCATCCAGAGTCAGACAGAGGAACAGGAGCAGAGTGCCGAGGGGGGGAAACTGGCTGCCGAGCAGCAGAAGCAGCAGCCGGGCTTTGACATGATCTACACCATAGAGGATGTCCCACCGTGGTACCTCTGCATTCTACTGGGCCTCCAGGTGCACAAATACACACACACTCTTTCACACACACCTCGTTTTCATGGATGCTTTCATCAGTAGACTCCACCTTTCTCTTGCTTTTTTGTGTGCTCTCGTTTCCCATATCTCTGCCCCCCCCCCCTCTTTCTCGCTCCACGGTGATTAACACTGCGTCTTTGATCACAGCACTACCTGACGTGTTTTAGCGGGACCATCGCTGTGCCCTTCCTGCTAGCGGAGGCCATGTGTGTGGGAAAGGACCAGAACACTGTCAGTCAGCTGGTGGGAACCATCTTCACCTGCGTGGGAATCACCACACTCATTCAAACCACCTTTGGAGTCAGGTGTGTGTGCTTGGTTTGTGTGCATGTGTGTACATGCGTATGTCTGCTAATGCTTATCATGCACCTGTGTTTCATCTTCGATTTGTAGGTTACCTCTTTTCCAGGCCAGTGCTTTTGCTTTCCTCATCCCTGCTCAAGCTATCCTAGGGCTGGATAGATGGAAATGTCCCCCTGAAGGTGCGTCCCTCAATCTCAACCTGTGTGAAAAGAATAGGGCCCAGTCACAGACAGAACCTCACTAATGGGCTGTTGTTTCTGTCTGTCTTTCCACAGAGGAGATTTATGGGGACTGGAGTCTTCCTCTGAACACCACCCACATCTGGCACCCAAGAATGAGAGAGGTACTTCCTGCTTCTTTTCAGTGGGCCTCCATCTTGTGGTACATCCTTCTGAACTGTAGCATCTCTCACTTTAATTGACATTATCTGAGACATCATGTAGACATAACTAGGATCAATAGATTTTCCTGGTCAGGTCACATGGGGGTCCTCCACATAGGCTGCTGCTACTGTCTATTACTTATTCTGTTGCCTAGTCACTTTACCCCTACCTGTACATAGCTACCTCAATTACCTCATACTCCTGCACATCAACTCGGTCCTGGTACTCCCAGTATACACAGTGCATTCGGAAAGTATTCAGTTCCCTTGACTTTTTCCACATTTTGTTACGTTACAGCCTTGTTCTAAAATTGATCAAATTAAACATTTCTCATCGATCTACACACAATCTACACACACATAATGACAAGGCAATAACAGGTTTTTAGAAATCTTTGCAAATTTATAAAAAATAAAAAACAGAAATACCTTATAAGTATTCAGACCCTTTGCTATGAGATTCGAAATTGAGCTCAGGTGCATCCTGTTTCTATTGATCATCCTTGAGATGTTTCTACAACTTGATTGGAGTCCACCTGTGGTAAATTAAATTGATTGAATATGATGTGGAAAGGCACACAACTATCTATATAAGGTCCCACAGTTGAAATTGCATGTCAGAGCAAAAACCAAGCCATAAGGCAGGATTGTGTCGAGGCACAGATCTGGGGAAGGGTACCAAAAAATGTCTACGGCATTGAAGGTCCCCAAGAACACAGTGGCCATCATTCTTAAATGGAAGAAGTTTGGAACCACCAAGACTCTTCCTAGAGCTGACCGCCCGGCCAAACTGAGCAATCGAGGGAGAAGGGCCTTGGTCAGGGAGGTGACCAAGAACCCGATGGTCACTCTGACAGAGCTCCGGAGTTCTTCTGTGGAAATGGGAGAACCTTCCAGAAGGACAACCATCTCTGCAGCACTCCACCAATCAAAGTACAGAGAGATCCTTGATGAAAACCTGCTCTAGAGCACTCAGGATATCAGACTGGGGTGAAGATTTACCTTCAAACAGGACAACAACCCTAAGCACACAGCCAAGACAACGCAGAAGTGGTTTCGGGACAAGTCTCTGGATGTCCTTGAGTGGCCCAGCCAGAGCCCGACATGAATGAACCCAATCGAACATCTCGGGAGAGACCTGAAAATAGCTGTGTAGCAACGCTACCCACCCAACCTGACAGAGCTTGAGAGGATCTGCAGAGAAGAATGGGAGAAACTCCCCAAATACAGGTGTGCCAAGCTTGTAGTGTCATACCCAAGAAGACTCAAGGCTGTAATCGCTGTTTTTTGTTGCAAACATTTCAAAAAAGCTGTTTGCTTTGTTGTTATGAGCTATTGTGTGTAGATTGATGAGGGGGAAAAAACAATATGATCCATTTTAGAATAAGGCTGGAACGTAACAAAATGTGGAAAAAGTCAAGGGGTCTGAATACTTTCCGAATGCACTGTAGCCATGTTACTTTTACTCATTATTGTTATTCATTATTCACGGTGTATTTATTCCTTGTGTCACTATTTCTATTTTTTAAATTTAATTTCTTATCTTAACTCTGCGTTATTGGAAAATGACCCGTACGTTAGCATTTCACTGTTAGTCTACACTTGTTGTTTATGAAGCAAGTGACAAATAACATTTGATTTGATTTGACATATCTAATGATAATAACAGTCGGTTTCTCTCCCCTGTAGATCCAGGGTGCCATCATAGCATCCAGTGCAGTGGAGGTGGTCATCGGGCTGGTGGGTCTCCCTGGTCTCCTCCTGGACTACATCGGGCCCCTGACCGTCACCCCCACCGTGTCCCTCATCGGCCTGTCTGTCTTCCAGACAGCTGGGGACAGAGCCGGCTCTCACTGGGGCCTCTCAGCACTGTGAGAGCACAATCCATCCTTTGTCTATTGAATCCAACCCTTCCCTGTAATGCATCCTCTCTGTGGACTCTGCTCTTTCCATCTGATCCTCTCCACTCATGCTTACACTTGAGATCCAAATGTTTTCTGAGTTTGATTACTCTCTAGGCCGAGGGCCTGTTTTTCTTACTTCTGTTCCTCGCTTCTATAGTAGAAATGGATTACTTTGACTAGGGCTTGAGACTCTTTACTGTCTTCAATCCAAGGCCATTGAAGCTATTGAATCTAATCACTTATTATTAAGGTAGCCCTTCAGACTCGTATCCGTATACAGGTTGAAAATGGCAGATTTGGGCACTGATAAACGCCTGAATTGGAACGCAGTGTCTGTACAGTAACATGCTATACCTGACGTCAGAGCCCTGGCTCTGCATTTCACAGCTGTGTGGGGGTCTTGACTGACAGACGCTCTGAACTTGAGCACCTTGTGCGACAAGAAGTTCCCCCATCACCCCTGCTAATTGGGCAACTTTTGCAAATGTTTTGTTGTCTAAGTGAGGGAACTGCTGTACATTAAGATGAGTCTATGCATTTTTGAAAGATGAGACGTTGAGGATTATAAGAAATACCGCTTGGATGTCATTCAAGCAATCCAAACACTTGTGAGTCCAAATGTGCACTTCACATTTCCAGATCATAAAACTCATGTCATATACAGCACAGTGTCAATGTGTGTATGATCACTGTGCTTGATGTACAGTTCCAAGATTACATGGCGTCATACCCTGGGTTGTTCTGAACAGATTGAGCCTGTGTTGGTTCATTGTGAAGAGAATTTGCCGCAGCACACGCACCTTGAATGCACTCATGACTCCTTTCTGAGCGCGTCAAAATTACCGTTTTTTTCCCCTGAATTGCCTTGGCAATAAAACAAGTTTTCAAACCATGCCCACCTGACCCAGATGGCCATTTATAATGGACCGTTTTTTTTGGATTGCGTCGACAACAACAGGTATGATGGCGGGGATGGATGGTTGTGTTCCAAACCACCGTGCTTGTGTCGGGCGAACTGTTGTGCCCTCACCTTTGCTCTAATACTTTTCCCATCATCTCCAAAGTGTTCCCTTTCAATTGCTACCATGGTTATGCATTTGATTTTCATTTTTCTTCTGTAAGAAACATTTCAATGTAGCCCTATCCATATAGGCAATTCCCACGAGTGTTTAAAGGGTCCATTGCTTTTCCCCTGTTGCTTTGTCTTTGATTCGGTTATGTTGTCGCTATATCACTGCCTTACTGATCCTCTGCGTCTCCCCAGGTGCATCTTCCTCATCGTGCTATTTGCTCAGTACCTGAGGAACTGGTCCTTCCCTTTCCTCACCTACAACAGGAAGAAAGGCTTCAGCATCACCAGGTTCCAGATCTTTAAGATGTTCCCGGTTAGAACCAAAAAAACACATATTTGTCTCACAGGGGATGTTAAAAAGTCCTCCGATCCATGCTAATCAGATGTTCTCATGTGGGGCATGAACTGATGTTCATCAAATACACCAAGCTAATCATTCACAGCACTTACCATGCCACTCCAATCTTGAGAGGTATAATAAAGTCTCATCTTAGGCAGACTTTATTGCATTTTCCTCTGTATTACTGCCTTAATCAGTGCTGCCAGCCAGGTCATGGGGACATTGTCAAGGCCAGGCTATATAAATGACTCACTGTGATAGATAGACACAGACCACAGGGGTAATTTCACCATTACATTAATGCAAAGTATTAGCTTCCTGATGAAAAGGGCTGTAAGAATGGGCAAAGAATAGGCCTACATAATAAGCTCTATGATTACGCTGTATGATATGTCATGTTGTTCCCCTTCTCTGTGTGTCTGTGGTGCTGGGTTTAGATTATCATGGCCATCATGTTGGTGTGGCTGCTGTGTTACATCCTGACCCTGACCGACGTGCTGCCCAGTGACCCCAGCAAGTACGGACAGAAGGCACGCACCGATGCGCGCGGTGACATCATGACCCTCTCACCCTGGTTCCGCTTCCCCTACCCCTGTAAGAGGCCAGCCTTACAGCCATTGTCTCTCACACCGGGGCAGTTTGGACACCTGAGCTAGAGCAAGGGTCAAGTTAAGAAAGTGGATGACACTGGCCATTTCTGATCACCTTTAGAATGACCTTATATACCATTTTCAATGGTTGAAATGATCTAAGTTGTCATCCATTGCCATTGCCTCTTGTCTTGCTGCATAGGGGAATAATTCCGACTTGTGGTGTTTGTGTGTCACTGAAAGGTCAGTGGGGGTTGCCCACGGTGACCATCGCCGGAGTGCTGGGCATGTTCAGTGCCACACTAGCTGGCATTATAGAGTCTATCGGGGACTATTACGCCTGTGCTCGCCTCTCAGGGGCACCTCCGCCACCTGTCCATGCCATCAACAGGTGAGCATCAGTCTCCTACGCCACAGTTTAGATTTCTAACCTGGACCGAAGGCTCTGACATAAACCTATGTTCTAGATAGTCGTCTATGGTCAAGCATCAGTACTCTATTCTCTGTGTGGATGTATGTATGTATGTGTCTGCATCCTTCATTATCCTTCGTGTCTTGTCTTTCCCATACTAGGGGTATTTTCACAGAGGGGGTGTGCTGTATTATAGCAGGACTGCTGGGTACAGGAAATGGCTCCACCTCCTCCAGTCCCAACATTGGAGTTCTGGGAATCACTAAGGTTAGTAAGCTTAGCCCCTCCCCAGTTTTTCAGAAATGCTGTCTTTAATCTATTTACTTAAAACACTTGAGTGTACATATGGAATCTCAGATGTTGTACTTATGTCTTGTTCAAGTTGGAATCAGCAATAATATCGGTTTGAAACGGATAAACGCTTATCAACACGGTCTCTAGTGCAAGCCCTTTGCCGCAATGGAAATCAATTGTTATTATTTCCACATAATTATTGACTAAGGGTCTACTCATCTTTACATATACTGGTATGTTACTCTGGTGTGGATTAATAATCAATGAACTGCAACTGATACTAGAGGTTGCACAGTTCACATTGAGCCACGTTGTACTATGTCCCTAAACACAGGTGGGCAGCAGGAGAGTGGTGCAATATGGTGCAGCCATAATGTTCCTGTTAGGAACAGTGGGGAAATTCACTGCCCTCTTCGCATCTCTGCCTGACCCCATTCTAGGTGGCATGTTCTGCACCTTGTTCGGTGAGTCATTGGGAGAATCTCAATTGCATACTCCTCGCGTCCTCTCCCCTCGCGCTCTTCTCAAAACCCATTGGAGGAGAAGGTCAGAGGGGAGTGACCTCTGTGTTTCTTATCCAATGGGTTTTGAGAAGGATGCGAGGAGAGAGGAAGCAAGGAGTAAGCATTTGAGATTATCCCACTGTGTTCTGTGACTTCCAAATACAGATTCCACACACAGCATCATCTCAGTATCAGCCACCAGGGGGGGTAGTATGATCACAAAAAACTCACTATTTCAGAAGGGGGATCATATTATGTTTGTAGCTAGAAACACGGAGAACCGTTTAAAAATATGACAATTAATAACCTTTTCCACACCTCTGTTGTTTGTGTTGTCTATGCCCTGCAGGTATGATCACGGCTGTGGGCTTGTCCAACCTGCAGAGCGTAGACCTCAACTCCTCTAGGAATCTCTTTGTCCTCGGCTTCTCCATGTTCTTCGGTCTCATGCTGCCCAGCTACCTAGACTTGCACCCTGGCTGCATCAAAACAGGTGGGCTGCACATTTAAAAGGGCTTTATTGATAAGAAAAGGCATCATCATCATCTGCTGAGGAAGTGTAGGAGTGGCTGTAGAAAGTTCAGAGTATGTGTACAGTTAGACTGGTATGCAGATTTAGTACAGTTTTGCTGCTGGATATTATGTTGGATGCTATGAATAATGATTAAGGATCATTCATTTGGTGGAACATGTTTCATTGCCCTCAGGAGTTGCAGAGGTGGATCAAATCCTCACAGTGCTCCTAACCACTGAGATGTTTGTTGGAGGCTTCCTGGCGTTTGCTCTGGATAACACCATCCCAGGTATGCATGCTCTGTAAGAGTGCAACACCTCATCTCGTTAACAGATGTCAAACGCACAGCACCGCCTAGCCACCTCATCACACACGGATCGGAGGGACCCGTTGCTTTGTGTTTGTTGACAGTATGTGTCACCACCATGTCACTTTGGGACACGCCAATCCTTCAAACGGTTGCCTGTAACTACCCATGTTTGTTGATCAAATCAAATTGCATTTGTCACATGCGCCGAATACAACAGGTGTTGTAGACCTTACAGTGAAATGCTTACTTACAAGCCCTTAACCAACAATGCAGTCTTAAGGAAATCCCCCCCCCCCCCATAAAAGTAAGAGATAAGAATAACAAATAATTAAAGAGCAGCAGTAAAATAACAATAGCGAGGCTATATACAGGGGGTACCGGTACAGAGTCAATGTGTAGTGGCACTGGTGTCGAGGTAATTGAGGTAATATGTACATGTAGGTAGAGTTATTAAAGTGACTATGCATAGATAATAACAGAGAGTAGCAGCAGCGTAGAAAAAGGGGGTGGGGGGGCAATGCAAATAGTCTAGGTAGCCATTTGATTAGCTGTTCAGGAGTCTTATGGTTTGGGGGTAGAAGCTGTTTAGAAGCCTCTTGGACCTAAAATTGGCGCTCCGGTTCCGCTTCCCGTGCTGTAGCAGAGAGAACAGTCTATGACAAGGGTGGCTGGAGTATTTGACCATTTTTAGGGCCTTCCCCTGACACCGCCTAGTATAGAGGTCCTGGATGTCCCCGGTGATGTACTGGGCTGTACGCCCTACCCTTTGTAGTGCCTTGCGGTCGGAGGCCGAGCAATTGCCATACCAGTCAGTGATGCAACCCGTCAGGAAGCTCTCAATGGTGCAGCTGTAAAACCTTTTGAGGATCTGAGGACCCATGCCCAATCTTTTCAGTCTCATGATGGTGACTTGTCGTGCCCTCTTCATGACTGTCACACCATGATTGGTGTGCTTGGACCATGTTAGTTTGTTGGTGATGTGGACGCCAAGGAACTTGAAGCTCTCAATCTGCTCCACTACAGCCCCGCCGATGAGATGTGTCATTGTGGGTGTGTGTGTTTTGTGCATGTATACTTGTGTGTGTGGCCCAAACAGGCACAAGGAAGGAGAGAGGGCTGTTGGACTGGAAGGCTGATGAGGGCAGTGTGGGAAGCTCCGCGAACATACATACTACTTATGACTTTCCCATTGGAATGAGCTGCGTTAGGAAGATCAGCTGCCTGCGCTATCTCCCCATCTGCCCCAGCTTCCCATGAATTAAGAGAGAGGACTGAGAGTGTACGCATGGACACAACAATTACCTTGGCCTGCACCAAAGTATAGTAAAAGTTCAATGATTAATCTTTTAGATTGTTTTTATACTGAGGTGTGATTTTCACAGCTATTTATTGTTTTGGACACTTACAAATGCACGATGTTGCAATGTTGTGACTGGAATATGATTTACTAGAGCACGTAACTCACCATTTATTTTGGAGGTTTGGTCTACCATCTCTTTTCTTACTCACCACCACGTTTTTATTGCATCTATTATTGGTCTACGCTGAAGAACACAGAGCCATATATTGACACATACTGACCGTATGCTTGTATATAGGCTGTACTGAAGAAGCAGAAACAACATTAGCAGTGTTTTTTTGTATTTTATTAAGTCTTTCTTGTGTACAAAATGAACAAGTAATGATAGTGTCTCTCTCTTCTAATGATCTGAACTCAATCGGAGGTCAAGCAAAACAGTTATGATATAAAATGAAAGTGTAATATATTAAAACATTCCTATTTTTTGACTACGTTAAATGTTTGTTTACATTATTAAGTGTTACAATAAAATGTTAAAACCAGATTAGTGAGAGGAGAGCCGTCGATGAACATATTTACAATCTGACCAAAAAGTGCTGTAAGAAAGAAAACCCACATGCTTCTAAGTCACGTCAACATGGTAATTGTACTGTATTAGCTGAGAGAGACTGAACAACAACACTGCACAGATTGGAAGAAAAAAAGTGCAGGCCAAGAGGCGAGGGTCTATTGATCTATCAAGGAAGTACAGGATCAGAGTTTTTATGGCTGTTCAGTATTGATTTCACTGTGACATGATGAAAGATGTTGAATTGAATTTCCCATCCATATTACACCTTGTCTGTCAGGGCCTCTGTCAATAGTGGCCATTGCAGTCTGCCCCTGGTGATGCGTTTTTAATCTGACGACAGCTGCCCTCTCGGCTTGTTCAGGCCACTCTCCTCAAGTAAACAAGGGTGAGATGTAAAAGACAACAAAAGCTTACAAAATAATCCACTCAGTGTAAAAAAAGAAAAATAGCACCCACTCAAATCTTAATTTCTCCTGTGTTTGTCTGTGTTTTAAGAAAGTGTTGTTTTATCTATATTACACAACTAGACATGGCAAACATCATCACAAAAAAAACGGTTTATGTTAGAAAATGAGATGACATGCCATTTTAGTTACAGTAAAAGATCATCAAGCATCTGCCCAGAAAGACACAGTTTCAATAGGGAGAGAAGAGGAGGGTTCAGAGAACCACAGGTAAATACACTGTATGCATTTTCGGTATGGAAAACATTGCATACCTTAGCAGCCCTCTGCTCCCCCACACAAATATCTGACAACGTGAAGTCCCGGTAGTCATCATCTTTATGGGTATTGTGTCAGGAATTTTCGGATTCAGGTGAATCCGAGATGAGACACTGATTTTCGTCACTATTACTGATACCCAAGTTTTACTCAACCTGACAGTATGTAAGACACTCTGATCCATCTCTGGGTAGCCTTGTGCGGCTTACCCTCAGTCCTTACCCCCTGGACAGTGCAGTGTACAGTCCTGTCGTAATGTTAAGTGTTCTGCTGTTGCAGTCCGGTAGGCAGCAGTCTTACAGCCAGGTGTGAGGCTTCTCCTGTGGATGAGCCTGAACAGAGAAGCACTTGGGAGGGTACATGGCTGGGAATTGCAGTGAGTGGTAGGGCATGGCACACGCTGGTGGCAGGACTGCTGTAGGCATCGTCTGCTGTGGCAGCAGCACTTCCACGTACTGGCAGGTCTCTGGATCAAACAGCATCTTGCGCTGAGGTGGAAGTTGGGGAACGTCGATGTAGAAACATCTCCCCGTCTCCGGGTCCATCAGCATGTGTCGGGGTCCCTGTCCGTAAACCTGACCTCCAGCTATCTCAGGATATGCTAAGCCTGCACTGCCCTGCCTGTACTCTGTGCTGAACGGGGCCATGAAACCCTGTGTGCTGCACAGGTACTGCTGTTTTTGTGTGTCTGGGGAGGGCATTTTGTTTTCTCCATTCCCTGTTGGCTGTGGCGGTGAGAATTCTTCTCCCCTCAGCAGTTGGACTGGCTGGTTTTGAGGGGGAGGCTGCATCAGGACAGGGGCCTGTATGAAAGTCATCTTTCCAACGTGGGTTTGAATTGTCTGGTAGTTCATGGGGTTTGGTGTATGGAAGAAGGGAGACATCAGTGGCTGTGGAGTCCCAGTGGTGTTGAGCTGTACACAGGCAGGGGAAGGTGTGCAAGTGAGTGTAGTTTGACCCTGGGATCTGGGAGGAGGGCCCTGGTTTTGGCTGCTATCCTTGGCACTGGAACACATTGTAACTGAGGGCTGATACTGTTCTGGCTGGTACACGTGTGCTGCTGATGAGTAATATGCTGGAACTAAAGTAAAACTATTTGTGGCAGTTGCTTGTGGGGATTTCTGTTTCTCATTGGTGGTGCCTGTTCTTTCACACCATTGCTGATTAGACTTACTGGGGGGCTCCACTGAAGACCAGGTCTGCCGAAGCATCTCTTTTGAACTTGCATTGGCATTACTACTCAGGTTATCAGACTGGTTGATATTGGGTCGGCTGCCTCTTTTCTCAATAGATTTTGCAAGGCTTTGGGGTGTGATATTTGTAAATCCAGTGTTAGGAATTCTGTCTTGTGATTCATGGAGAGCTGTGGCTTTGGTTACATATCCCTTGGGGGTGGTGTAAAGTGAAGCTGTATCCACGACCTTCAGAGGTGCCGATGGGAACACTTTCTTCACTAATAGCTTTTCATTAGGCCCGGGTGCTCTGACCCCGCAGGCCTCTCTGTGGCTGACCTGGTCATACACAGACTGCTGATAGAAGGACAGGAGACTGTCCTCTTTTCCCAAAATGGTGTCCGCTGCGTTTTTGAAAGACAGGTTGTAGGTATTTTTCACCAGCCTCCTCACATCCCTCACCACATGTACTGGGGCCTTGGCTTTAAATATCTCCTGTGTCCCCATGTTCCCAGAATGTCCCACAAACTTGACTTCTCCCCTGTCCCCCGTCTCTATCGCCTTTCCTGATACACCTTCAGGAATTAGTGGCTGCTGACTGACTTGACTGCCCCAGAGTGTATCAGTCCTCTGTAGCCCCTTAGGCAGGGGGTTCTGTTGTTTATGGACCCCTTGCCCCCTATTGCATTCCTCTGGTGTGTTTTTCACCGGAGCCTGTTTGCCTCCAGATCTGCTTGAACCAGCACATGTGCTCCGCGTTTTGCCCTTTGCTGAGTCACAAGATAGTCTGTCCCCTGGGCTCCGGTTAGCGTACGGCAGAGCCCCATCCCTGGGGTTTTGCCTTTCTATTTCCTCACTTTCCAGAGTGGAGGCTATTTCAGCCCTCTTAGTGCTGGTGCTCTGAAACTCAGACCCTCCAAAGCTGCTCACGAGTGAAACGGAGTTCTGTTTGTAAAGCGACTTTTGGTGTGTTTTAGCGCTCGCAACCTGATGGTATTGGATAGAGTGACTCTGTCTATGTGAATCAACAGAGCCCATATCAGTTGTGTTGATCTCTTTGGCTGCCAGAGGGCTCTGGTGACAGTTCTTACCGTTATTCTGGACCTCCAGAGGTGCGAAGGCTCCTTCGTTCACTTCAGTTTTGTTTTGTAGATTCAGCTCACACTGCATCTTCTTCGACAGGACACTCTTGATGATACAGGAGGCCATTTTGGTTTTTGTGGAGGTCTCGTCCAGGGACATCGACTTCTGGAGCCTCTGTTTTCGCTCGGCCTGAGCTGTCCTGTTCTCCGACTCCATCCCATGTGACTCCTGGTGGAAAGTTGCTGGGGTGCTGTGCTGACGCATGAACATGTCCCTGCGGTGGCTGGCTGTACTGGGTGTACATTGGGCTTCATTTGTCACCTCTCCCTTATCACTGTCTTGTGATTCCGCCGTGTTACGTCTCTTCAGTTGGATTTGCCTCTTGGGAACAGTTTTTGTTCCCCCCCTGTACACCTCACCCTGGTTTTCCATAGCCACATCAATGCATTCGAAGCTGCCAGTTTCTGAGCATGCTGTTGTGCTTTGGATGTTAGCTGAGACAACCGAGGACTGCTGGAGGGAGATATCATCTTCTGACCAATCGCTGACTGGAGACGGCTGGGTCAAGGACCTACAGCTGGAGTTGTAGACATCCAAATAGTCTGCCTGGGGGCAGTAGTGTTTGCTGAAGGCCAGGTCTCTGTCTGCCTTATAGAACTTGGTGGACATGGTGGATGGCTCACCGCTGTGTTGTAGAACCCCTTGGAGCCGCCAGGTGCTTCTACAGCGTTTCTGAGGGAGCAGACTGAATCTCCAGGTGTCTTGATGGCTGTCCGTTGGCAAGCTCTGGGATCCGGGAGGTCTCTGCCGTTGGTGTTGCTGCCCGGTTGCGAGGGAACACTCTGAATAACAACACGCCGGGATTCCTGACTGCAGCTCGCCGACTGTGAGTGTCGAGATGCAGCTTGCAGGCGCTTTTCTATTCCTGGCTCTGAGTGACAGCTCAGTCTGCTCCTCTCTATTGCTGGCCCCCATGCAGTCCAGCCCCAGCCCCTCCCCCTCATCCTCCTGACCACCGTCAGGGGGGGGGGGGGGCTGCTAAGGAGTTTACTTTCAGTACCACAGATACTGGGACCCTTTTCCTGCTTTCTACCATATGTTGTGGAATCCTCATTTGGCTTTCTGCCCAAGTGTTCTCGTCCCCTGTCCTGGTTGTATTGGTTTACTTTTGGTCTGATCAAAATAGTCTTGGAGGAGAATCTGGGTTGAGAGGATCAGAGCCCCTCATTGGTGTCAGTATCAGGGAGGGCCCCAGCGACAGTGCCCCTTAAGGTATCCCAGAAGTTTTATCTGATGTTTCACCTGACCCGTCTGTACTCTCTCCCTCCTCTGTCAGGTTGGTTATACAGGGCTCAGGCAGTAGAGCAGCATCACTAACTTGAGATAAAGGGGGTGTTAACGGGGCTGAGACTAGAGGTTGGGGCTCAGGACACGGTTTGTCATTTGGTTCTTCCACCTCGCCAAAATCACTTAGTGAACATAGGGCAGCGCAGTAGGAACTAGTCGAATTGCTGACGTCATCAGTTGGCGCCAATGTCCTTGTCCTCCTCCTCCTCGTCAATGATATCACATGGAGAGGTTATTCTGACATCTCTCTACTGCCACAGTGCTCTATTTTAAATGCGGTGTAGGATGCTGTCTTACTTTCTAAGTCACACTTAATAGTTCTTCAGGGTTCAAGGCTTGATTCAGTCAACGTAAATCAGAATTACAGAAAGAAAAAACATTATTATTCAAATTTTAAATGTTGATGTCTTTGAATGAGATGAAATTACATCCTAACATGCAACTACACAGTTTTTAATCAAGTTTTGTTTATGGGCAATTCAATGCTAACAGAGTGATGCTGAGACTAAGATTTTTCAAATGTATGTCAAACAAAAACCAATAATTGCAAAGTTAAACCATACAAGTGTATGCACAAGGATTACTTTTAACCATTTCTAAAAAATTTTTTTTACAAAAACACCTTTACTTGAAGAACAGTGCAAGAACAGTTGGTAACAACAATTTTGTAAGTAGTTCTTGTGAATGTCAGTATATACAGTGCCAGTCAAAAGTTTGGACACACCAACTCATTCAAGGGTTTTTCTTTATTTTGACTATTTTCTACATTGTAGAATAATAGTGAAGACATCACAACTATGAAATAACACATATGGAATCATGTAACAACCACAAAAGTGTTAAACAAATCAAATTCTATAAATTCAAAGTAGCCACCCTTTTCCTTGATGACAGCTTTGCACACTCTTGGCGTTCTCTCAATCAGCTTCATGAGGTAGTCACCTGGAATGCATTTCATTTAACAGGTGTGCCTTGTTAATTTGTGGAATTTCTTTCTTTCTTAATGCGTTTGAGCCAATCAGTTGTGTTGTGACAAGGTTGGGGTGGTATACAGAATATAGCCTTATTTGATAAAAGACCAAGTCCATATTATGGCAAGAACAGCTCAAATAAGTGAAGAGAAACGACAGTCATTCATTACTTTAAGACATAAAGGTCAGTCAATGCGGAAAATTTCAAGAACTTTTTAAGTTTCTTCAAGTGCAGTTGCAAAAACCATAAAGCGCTATGATGAAACTGGCTCTTATGAGGACCGCCACAGGAAAAGAAGACCCAGAGTTATCTCTGCTGCAGAGGATAAGTTCATTAGAGTTATAGCCTCAAATAAATGCTGTTCAGAGGAGACTGCGTGAATCAGGTCTTCATGGTAAAATTGCTCCAAAGAAACCACTACTAAAGGACACCATTAAGAAGAAGAGACTTGCTTGGGCCAAGAAACACAAGCAATGGACTTTACACTGGTGGAAATCTGTCCTTTGGTCTGATGAGTCCAAATTTGAGATGTTTGGTTCCAACCGCCGTGTCTTTCTGAGACGCAGAGTAGGTGAACGGATGATCTCTGCATATGTGGTTCCCACCGTGAAACATGGAGGAGGAGGTGTGAGTGTGGGAATGCTTTGCTGGTGACACTGTCAGTGATTTATTTAGAATTCAAGGCACACTTAACAAGCATGGCTACCACAGCATTCTGTAGGGATACGCCATCCCATCTGGTTTGTGCTTAGTGGGACTATAATTTGTTTTTCAACAGGACAATGACCCAAAACACACCCCCAGGCTGCGTAAGGGTTATTTGACCAGGAAGGAGAGTGATAGAGTGCTGCATCAAATGACCTGGCCTCCACAATCACCCGACCTCTACCTAATTGAGATGGTTTAGGATGAGTTGGACCGCAGAGTCAAGGACAGGCAGCCAACAAGTGCTTAGCATATGTGGGGATTCCTTCAAGACTTCTGGAAAAGCATTCCTCATGAAGGTGGTTGAGAGAATGCCAAAAGTGTGCAAAGCTGTCATCAAGGCAAAGGGAGGCTACTTTGAAGAATCTCAAATATATTTGGATTTGTTTAACACTTTTTTGGTTACTACATGATTCCATGTGTTATTTCATAGTTTTGATGTCTTCCTTATTATTCTACAATGTAGAAAATAGTAAAAATAAAGAAAAACCCTTGAATGAGTAGGGGTGTCCAAACGTTTGACTGGAACTGTGGTTGTATGGTTTGTTTAACTTTGCAATCATTGGTTTTTGTTTGACATACATTTTAAATAGAAAAATCTGAGTCTCAGCATCACTCTATCACTGCCTAATTTCCCTTATCTTAGTTCCTAATCTATTTTTTTTTTCTAAATGTAAAAGTATCAAATAAAATGTATCTGGGTATTTTAATAGTAAATGTATATTATCTACATTATCTTTGAAACCTCTATCAGGGTTGTGACATTTTGTGAAAATGCAGTTATTAGGTGAGAATCTGAAGGTATCTGACCTGTAGGAATTCTCCAGTTGAACGTGTGTTTGTAGAAGATAGTGCTTGTTGAAAGTGTCTGCAAAAGTGAGACCATCTGACACTTCCATTAAGACGTCTATGATCTACAGTTACCTTCATGTGTACTAGAAGGAGGCCCCCCTCATGTCATGTCAGCCTGAGCCCTCTGACCAGATCCTAAAACTCTTCACACATCAACCACCACTCCAGTCAAATCCTCCTCCAACAAAACCTGAAACAAAAGAACCATACGCCTTTAAATGTCAAGAGATCTCAAATGTAACAAAAATAGAAAGACACAAACAAATCACCAGGCCAACCAAAATAAATGGATGACTGGATGACTGTCTGACCTTCTTTTCTCTCCTCCTGAGGTTTGGCCTGGGGCTATGTGGTCCAGGCCCAGTGGGAGCTGAAACGACGGCGTGGCAGTTAGCTCTAGCAGCAGGTGCTGGTTGGGTTGTACTGGAGCTGAGCATACCACTGGAATCCACCTAGCATGGCCAGCGTACTCACAGTCACAGGGCTGGCTATAAATAGCCCCTGCAGCCCCATAACACTATCATCAGTGAGATAGGCCTGGGGTTCTGTGGGTGCGTTGCGCTGGGAAGTGCTGGGCCACTAAATGGCTCCTGTACATTGAATCTGTGTTATTTGACGGTAGGGATACTGTAGGTATAGGAGGAACCTATACGTTTCCTTAGTAGGGTCGTTCCACAAAATGAGTTCCTTTTGCATCTCTGATATTTTAAGTAGAACTTGTTCACCAATATTGAATTTGAAAAGGCTGTTATATTAAATGTACTTCCCATTTATACAGATCACATGGGGAGGGGGGTTCAGGTACTAAGTTGTAAATATAGAAAAAAGGAGTTGCCTGGTAATGTGTATGTATCTTTCAAATCTTGGAATGTTCTCAAACCATTACTGTCCATGATATCGGCAAGGGTAGGGATTCCACATTTGGACCGTCATTGTAAATAAGAATTTGTTCTTAACTGACTTGCCTAGTTAAATAAAGGTTAAATAAAATAAATCAATATGGCAACAGACTGACTTAAAGATTAAATCATTAATATTTTTTTTAATTAGGGGGATGCAAAAGGCCGCCCAAAAAAATCTGATTTTTAATATGAATAAAGACTTGCCAAAGTGCCAAAATTCAGCATTTTGGTTTGTCCCCCTGTCAACCCTGAGTCACTTCTGGGAAGTTTTTTTTAACCCACTTAATCACTAAATTTCTCCAAGTTTCACCATCATTGTAAAGCGCTAGTTATTTTGTTGCTTTGACAAAGTCATTTCTGAAGATTATAATTTATTTCTCTCCCATGTTTTAATGTCACCCTGTTTGTTACATGAACTGCACTCTCATTTTAATATGGGGAAAACTATTCCTTTTTAAATATATATATAAAAATAAACATTGAACATCTAATAGTCAAATCATAGAGTAATAGTAGGTGAGCTGGTTCTACTCTTTTTTGCAATTTTCTGGTATTTTGTGGTGGAAAACTGAGTGGGTTGAGCAAAACACATAGACCCTGTTACCCATAGATGGACAGGCTAGAAATGTTTTAACAGTTCATTTTTTGGGGTGAAGCTTGCATTCAATTTCTACTCCTTGTTGCACACAACAAGCTTCCATTCTCCCTGTCATGAGGACATTTATGGCTGATTTAAGAAGAAATCGTCAACCCTGTTACTTTATTTGGCACTCAATAGGAACTTACCATAGTCATACTTTTTTATTTAACCTCTTGAGATGGGAATACCTATTTTTATGAAGTTGAACATGTGCTATTTATGACAGAATGTTAACATTTTGAGAAATCAACATTTTTTTTTTTTTTTACCAAGTTACACTTCTCAAAAGGCACTGAATTGTTGGACGACCTAGAACAAGTTACATTTCTTAAAAGGCACTGAATTGTTGGACGACCTAGAACAAGTTACATTTCTCAAAAGGCACTGAATTGTTGGACGACCTAGAACAAGTTACATTTCTCAAAAGGCACCGGATTGGCGAAACAGCCCAGAACTTTGATTTTAAGTTGATGTAATAATGAATAAATATATACGTAAGGACACATAGTGGGCACATTATAGATATATTAACTTTGATAGCTATAGTATAAAGTGTTTATTTTTTTGCCAGTTTTGTCTTATTGACTGTTGTTGTAGCAGTGCTGCTGTGGGATCATGAATCAGCAGTTGAGAAATCCCCCTGGGTTAAATGTGTCATGGTGCTGTGCCAAACGTCCCTGCTGGGCCATGCGCCTGATGGGACACGACCATACCAACCATACCAAGAAGACAGGGAATGGACATTTGGTCCAATTTACCATGGCAGCGCCAAATAGTTTGGTGGCATGGCATTCACAGCATTTCAATGAGCTATCTGGTATTGCTGTGTGTGCTAAAGCCCCACTCTGCTAGATGTCTGTGGTGTGCATAGCCCCAGTCCCTGCAGATCAGCTGGGATCAACTGTAACACTATGGTGTTAACTTATGTGTCTGGCGTGACTGAGGGGGTCTGTATGTGGGAATGGCCCTACAGTGATGGACAGGGTATGATTACTCCTGCATTCTTCACGCCTTATTAGTTTGCATGCTCTCTTGCACTCTTCTAAACAAATACAAATTTGAACACATTTCATCAAATTATGCAGACCTGGTCTAATGGAAAATGCCTGATACATAACCCTACAGATCAGAAATGTTTAGGCTTTAACAGTCACATTCTGTTAAAGGTCCCCAAAGCACACACATCACTGGGTCGCTCGTCTTTTCAGTTCGCTGCAGCTAGCAACTGGAACGAGCTGCAACAAACACTCAAACTGGACAGTTTTATCTCAATCTCTGCATTCAATCATGGACACTCTTACTGACAGTTGTGGCTGCTTTGCGTGATGTGTTGTTGTCTCTACCTTCTTGCCCTTTGTGCTGTTGTCTGTGCCCAATAATGTTTGTACCATGTTTTGTGCTGTTGTCATGTTGCTACCATCCCGTGTTGCCGCCTTGCTATGTTGTTGTCTTAGGTCTCTCTTGTCGTGATGTGTGTTTTGTCCTATATTTATATGTTTTTTATAAAAATAAAAAAAAGCCCAGCCCCCGTCCCCGCAGGATGTATTTTGCCTTTTGGTAGACCGTCATTGTAAACAAGAATTTGTCCTTAATTGACTTTCCTAGTTAAATAAAGGTTAAATAAAAGAAATATGGCAACAGACTGTGCAATCATGGAAAATATGTATGTTATTGTTGTAGAAATCCAAACACCCCCCCCCCCCACACACACGCACGCACACGCACGCACATGAACATTTACTCAGCAATAACATGAAAGTATCTCTCTAAAAACGCAATAAAGTATGTCCAGGATGATGAAAATGGATCCATGGCAAACATCGATTAGTTCATGTGCCACCTGTTGGTCAAACAGAGAAATGGCATAAGAGTCATAATGTAGAATCATAATGTGGAATCAAAATGAATTATAATGCCATTGTCCTACATACATGGTCTGATTGCATTGCCACACTGATGCAGGTTTTGGTGTAATTCCTCTAGTTCACAAAAATAGGATATAGATTATTATTATTGAAACATATTATATATAATAAGTTTGTCCAGACATATAGGCCTACGACCTGTACCACCATCGTTCAATAGCTTAATGTATTTTCAAATAGGCCTGATCTCCCCAGAATATAAAATACGAAGTTCAAATCCTGTAACAATGTAGCCTACAAGTATGGATGTTACATAGAATATCCACCCCAATATTATTTTACTTGAGGGCGCTATCTTTATATGCAGAGACCATTCCAGTTTTTCTCCATACTAAGAGGGAGAGCGGCGTGTGGTTAGTTGTCTGACCGAGTTCCATTGAGAGCGAGGATCACATCACAGGGGGCGAATGAAGAGGGGCGTAAAAAAAACAAACATAATTCAACCACAATATCCCGGTCTTTATGTGTGGGTTCATGACGATTAAACTAAGAGTTGGTTATTTTGCTGATATTTTCCTGTTGGGAAACTGTCGGCGAAGGATTTAATCTCAGATTGCGGCTGGTCTGAAACAAAGGGGTCGGGGACTCCGGAGTGTTGCAGTGTTCAGTGGTAAAAGCAGGTTGAAAGGTAACGTTTTAATAGATATTAGCCTAAAAATCCAACATATAACTAGTTTTGCACGTTGTGGACTAACCTTTCCAACAGTTTCCTTGTACAGTCATGTTGCGTTGAACAATTCTCAGAAATATCCGATTGGTAGTTCATAACTTTCTAGCGGTTAGGTGAATTGCCACGCGTGGTAAATTAAGCCAAGTAACAATTTATGTGAACGAAGCCGACAATTTACATGTGTCTGAACATTAGCATACCTTTTGCAATACCGATTGTGAGTGAGGTGCTTGCTTTTTAGATTGGCTAATGTTGTAGGGTAGCCTACATATTCATTTAATTACCCAAGTGTAATAAACTGCAATCCGCTAGAGCACCTGGTGGTCTCTTAACTCGATGAGTGCACACGTCCAACATACTACTATGACAGTTTGAGTGTATTATTTTTGCTGCAAAATCCAAATGGTTTGGGTACCACTGAAATAACGCATTAACTCATACAACAATTCAAGTTAAACGTGTCAGTTTTCCTACATTTGCCATGTTGAATGAGATGATACCAGTGATGTAGAATCGTTTGGACAGGGATCTAATCAGTTTCTGGACACTGCTTGATGTTTTCCTCAGGGTGGACCCTGGGCACGACTCACTACTGGCAAGATGGAACGGGAGGGGCAGTGGTGGAAGAGCCAGCTCGCTGCAGACATCCACCAGTCTTTACGAATAAAGGTGAACGTCTCATTCTTATTCTTTGATGGTTCTTGAAATCTTTTTCATCCGCAGCAAACATGGTGCTTAGTTGAATTACACAAATACCATAACAACAACAAAAACAATTTCCAGTAGTGAGCTCATCTATTCCTTGCTGTCTTCGATGCTAAAGTGTGAAATGTCACCTCCCCTGTAACGATTGAGGTGGTTATCCCTGTCTGATTATCAGAACCTCTTCCACAGCATGGGACACATCTTATGTTAATGGTGCACATAGATGCACTTATCTAACTCATTGTGTTATTCTATTTTGTAGATCAGGATTTCCACCATCCATCAGGGATTGACACTTAATCTGTGAACAATGATAAACTCCAAAACGTCTTGAAATAGAGATTATATTGAACGGTCATCCTAAATGGTAATTTGTCAAATTGACAATGTTTATTTTGAGCAAATGCTGGGCATATGAAGAGGTTTGTTCTAGGCAAACGTTGGGTTGTTGTTTGTCTGTGTTGACTGGATTATAGGGAGCACAGAGGACCTGACTACTCCACTCTGCTGCTTTTTGACTGTAACACCAGTGTGTTACACTTAAGCAATAAGGCCCGAAGGGGTGTGGTATATGGCCAATATACCACTGCGAAGGGCTCTTCTTATGCATGATGCAACACGGAGTGCCTGGATACAGCCCTGGTTTATTGGCCTTGTACCACAAACCCCCGAGGTGCCTTATTGCTATTATAAACTGGTTACCAACATAATTAGAGCAGTAAAAATAAATGTTTTGTCATACCCGTGGAATACACTTGGGAAATTGTGTTTCCATAGCTAGGGCTGACTGTGAGGACTTTTGTGAAGAGCAGAATCAACAACCTCAGCATAATTAAAACAGCTACTTTGTGAGAAGGTGTAACCTCACAGTTAGCCAATGTTATGTAAATGCCAGCTGAAAAGTACCAGTGGCCTTGCCTTGGCCCCAACTTAGAGCAGGCCCGCCGGAGCTATGGCTCAGTGAGACACGGGTGCCGGCCCGCGTAGTTCCTCAGTGGAAATGTGCCAACATGGCTCGCTCTGGCTGTTTGTGGCTGTTTATAGCCCGGCTGTATATCATGCCCACTTCCTGTAGGAACTGCTAAGTGGAAGCTCTTTGTCTGTATGTGGAGCATTTGCTTTTATCCTGATTCCAGTACTGCTCTCTTGCCAAAGACTCAACATTATTATACTGAACAAAAATATAAACGCAACATGCAAAGTGTTGGTGCCATGTTTCATGAGTTGAAATTAAAGATCCCAGAAAGCCTTGTTCTGGGGACAATAAAAGGCCACAACACAATGCCACAGATGTCTCAAGTTTTGAAGGAGTGTGGAGTGTCCACCAGAGCTGTTGCCAGAGAATTGAATGTTCATTTCTCCACTATAAGCTGCCTCCAACGTCGTGTTAGAGAATTTGTCAGTATATCCGAGCAGCCTCACAACCAGCGACCACGTGTAACCTTGCCAGTCCAGGACCTCAACATTCAGCTTCTTCACCTGTGGGATTGTCTGAGACCAGCCATCCTGACAGCTGATGAAACTGAGTAGTATTTCTGTCTGCAATAAAGCACTTTTTGGGGGAAAAACTCAGTTTGATTGGCTGGGCCTGGCTCCCAAGTGGGTGGGCCTATGCCTGGCTGCACCCTTGCTCAGTCATGTGAAATCCATAGATTAGGGCCAAATTAATTTATTTCAATTTACTGGTTTCCTTATGTGAAGTGTAACTTCACATTGAAATTGTTGCATGTTGTTTATATATTTTTGTTCAGTACAGATATGAAGTCCCTCTCGTCCTGCCTGTTATCCAATAGCTAACCTTAAACACATTGACCTAAAACAGCGACAGATAATGGGGCTGAAGTGATGTATGACTTTATGCTGACATTCCTTGTTCATCGTGACGGAATGCAATCTCCAGAGCTTTGATGTTGACACACCACCCTAGTTTGAAAAAATCTACATGCTGGCCAGATCTGATTTTATCACCAGCTATTCAGAAATAGAATGTGACAGGCGAAACCTCACACACAGCATTTTCTTCACTGAATAAATACTTCAGCAAATGGATGCATAAGCGCTAAACCAGGTGATTTTACCACAGGGACAGTGTGAAGTAACCCATTACAACTGCTCTTGTTACTGAAATTGACTAGTTTTTCCAAGTACTTGTACGTTTTTGAGGAATTTTGAAAGTCAGTCATTTTACTTGAGTAAAATTGTATATACATAACAGTACTTCTTCTTGAGTAGGATATCTCAGTACTCTATCCGCCCTTTTTAAAAAAAAAATTGCTTTGAATGTTTAAACCCTGTCAAACTGCAGTAACCTTGTACTTGTTCATATGAGTTCTATTTTAAAACTAAACTAATTGGGGGGGTCCTTTACACGTACAAAGAGACAAGAACTGCGATTGAACAATAGAACTAACAGGTCTGAGCTTGCTTTACGCAGGCTTGCATCTTGTAGGCCTTTGCATCTGTAATTGAAAAGTTACTCACACAGTATGTCATCACTATGGTGTTGATTAATTAATTCAAGTCATCAGGTCCAGTCTAGTTTGGGATTGAAAAGGCCTAGGTAGCCTAGCCACCCAAAGTTTGAATATAAACCAAATTTCATCACATTCACGTTTTCTATTAGCACAAATAAATGAGCCTGTTTTAGGCTATAATTACAGTACATCGCTTGGTCTATAAATGCATGACGTTACTGCTTCGGTTTCCCCTGGCCAGAGGGGATCAGATTACATAGGCTTCTCTAGGCTACCTGCAGCTGTGGTTTGTTATCAGTAATCTACAGTTGATCAGACTGAAGAACAGATTAATTGAGCACGAGTTGACAAATCATGAGGAAAATGTATAAAATTGAATGTGCTCAAGACATCGCTCTACTGCTGTATATGTACAATTATAAACTGGGTGGTTTGAGCACTGAATGCTGATTGGCTGACAGTCGTGTTATATCAGGCCATATATCACGGGTATGACAAACATTTATTTTTACTGCTCTAATTACATTGGAAACCAGTTTATAATAGCAATAAGACACCTTGGGGGTTTGTGGTTTATGGCCAATATACCACGGCTAAGGGCTGTATCCAGGCACTCCTCGTTGTGTTTGGCGTAAGAACAGCCCATAGCCGTAGTATATTGGCCATATACCCCCCCCCCCCCCCCCCCCCCCCCGGGCTTTATTGCTAAGGTATATCAGTCACCAGTGACTTCATTAGCTGCCTGTTGCTAGCTCACTTCGCTGACAAACACAGGGATCAAATTTTTGCTAGATATCTGATGTATGTTGTGCACTGATAAACAGCGTGTAGCTTCAGTTTGTAACTTATTTACGATAGTTTGACAGCTTGCTGATGAAGTTGTAGACATGTTCCCAGCAGTCAGTCCGTTCTTCAGCATGTTTCCAAAGCACGGATCGCTACATCCTAACGTTGGTCGGCTAAAAGCAAAGTGCAGCAGAAGACTCGATAGGAGCACAGAATTTTTCCAACTTAATGACTATGACGTACAGAGTGCTTATTTATATCCGTGGCAAATCATTTTAAAGATGCACATTTCCTACTAACGTAACAGCATTGTTGCGTCAAGTTTTAATGTTTCCCTTTATTAAGTTGTCCGAGGTCTGCTGGTGGTAGTTCTGTGATAACTGCACTGTGATTTACGTTTTGTGGAAGAAAAAACTACTTTGTTTTTTCGGGTTAGGGGATTTTTTTCTGAAAGTTAATGTCCCAATTTTGTTGAAACGTTCATACCTGTAGTCTAAACAATAGTGCTTTGTCCCTGTTTTTTCTCAATACTTTTGTGTCTATTTTTTTATTAAACCAAATTAAGTGCTGAGGCAGAAGACAGTTCACCACACGTTTGCTGGCGGCCCTGCTGTGCTGATTACTGCAACATGGACAGATGGAAATCGCCAAACGATTCTACAAATTAAAAAACGTATATATGTATGATCTTTTGAGACAGAATCTTTACATTATTATTACGACATATGGGTAGGACATTTCAATACTCGTTCCACCCCTGCACAAGGGCATGGTGTTTTATGAGAGCTTGATGCACAAACCATTCTTTCCCACTGACTGTTGCTATGGAGGCCTTTACCTCTGTCGTCTACTCACCGAAGGATGTTCAATGTATTAATAGCACTTCTCTGCAAGAAGGCAGTTTTTTTTTGCTGGGTTGTACACTATATGACTAAAAGTATGTGGATACCCGCTTTTCGAATATCTCATGCCTAAATCATGGGCATTAATATGGAGTTGGTCCCCCCCTTTGCTGCTATAACAGCCTCCACTCTTCTGGGAAGGCTTTCCACTAGATGTTTGAACATTGCTGCAGGGACTTGCATTCAGCCACAAGGCAATTCTTCCTCCACCAAACATTTCAGTTGGCACTATGCATACGGGCAGGTAGCGTTCTCCTGGCATCCGCCAAACCCAGAGAACTTGTTTCCACTGCTCCAGAGTCCAATGGCAGCTAGCTTTACACCACTCCAGCAGATGCTTAGCATTGCGCATGGTGAGCTTAGGCTTGTGTGTGTGGCTGCTCAGCCATGGAAACCAATTTCATTTTTTAAAATGCGCTACAGCACTTGGCAGTCCTGTTCTGTGAGCTTATGTGTTCTACCACCTTGTGGCTGATCCGTTGTTGCTCCTAGACTTTTCCACTTTACAATAACAGTATTTACAGTTGACCAGGGCAGCTCTAGCAGGGCATAAATTTTACAAACTGACTCTGGGGTAGTGGGTGCTAAGATTCTGATGGGTTTAATAACATCATCATACTTGCACAAAATGATTGTTGAATTGTGGAAGGGAATTTATTAATGAATTGGAAATTCAAAATCACTAATGTTATTGTTCCACTTGTGAACTGCATTATTGTGTCTTATTGTGTCTGTGTCTTGTGAACTGCATTATTGTGAAAATGCAATAAGCAGAGCAGCAACAAACGAATCAACACAAAAGTAACCCCTTCAAATTAGTGGATTCGACTATTTCAGCCACACCTGTTGCGGACAGGTGTATAAAAAAACGAGCGCACAGCCGTGCAATCTCCATAGACAAATATTGTCAGTAGAATAGCCTTACTAAAGAGCTCAGTGACTTTCAACGTAGCACTGTCATAGGATGCCACCTTTCCAACAAGTCAGTTTTTCAAATGTCTGCTCTGCTAGAGCTGCCCCGGTCAACTGTAAGTGCTGTTATTGTGAAGTGGAAACGTCTAGGAGCAGTAATGGCTCAGCTGCGAAGCGGTAGGCCACACAAGCTCACAGAATGGGAGTGCATAGTGCGTAAAATGTCTGTCCTCGGTTGCAACACTACCGAGTTCCAAACTTCCCCTGGAAGCAACGTCAGAACAAGAATTGTTTGTCGGGAGCTTCATGAAATGGGATTCCATTGCCGAGCATCCGCACAGAAGCCTAAGATCACCGTGCGCAATGCCAAGCGTCAGCTGGAGTGGTGTAAAGCTCGCCGCCGTTGGAATCTGGAGCAGTGGAAACGCGTTCTCTAGAGTGATAAACCATCTGGCAGTCCGACGGACAAATCTGGGTTTGGCGGATGCCAGGAGAACGCTACCTGCCCCAATGCCAACGGTAAAGTTTGGTGAAGGAGGAATAATGGTCGGGGGCTGTTTTTAATGGTTTGGACTAGGCCCCTTAGTTCCAGTGAAGGGAAATCTTAATGCTACTGCATACAATGACACAGAGCCCAGAGCGCTGACCTCAACCCCATTGAACACCTTTGGTAGGAATTGGAACGCAGACTGCGAGCCAGGCCTAATCGCCCAACATCCCAACGCCCAACCTCACTAATGCTCTTGTGGTTGAATGGAAGCAAGTCCCCACAGCAATGTTCCGACATCTAGTGGAAATCCTTCCCAGAAGAGTGGAGGCTGTTATAGCAGCAAAGTGTGGATCATCTCCATATTAATGCCAATGATTTTAGAATGAGATATTCGACGAGCGTGTGTCCACATGCCTTTGGTCATGTAGTGTATTTCACAGAGTTTGTTGAGCAATATTTTAGGCCCATGGTCAAGAATGGGCTGCAGTTTCTTGGCTGTGATTGACATTTGAAAGTGGAGTCTTTACACATGCTCTCACATGCCTCCTGACACGGTGCTGTATTTTGTCTGTATACGCAATTCAACTCTGCAGTCTGCAATATCCTTACTCCCTCTCATCCTGTCTCCTCTCGTTTACCTGCTTTCCTCAGGAGCTGAAGTTGCCCACCTACAAGTCCCACTCTCCTCAGATCGGGATGCGGCGTTACTTTGCTGACCTGCTGGCTGTCCTCAGTAACCGCTACCAGCTGTGCCCAGCGGCTCGCCACCTGGCCGTCTACCTCCTGGATTTGTTCATGGACCACTACGACGTGGCAGTCCGCCAGCTCTACATCATTGCCCTCTCCTGCCTGCTCCTAGCCAGTAAGTCAGCTACTGAACTGCTAACAATAGATCTGGTAAAGATGGAACAGCAGTAGGAGTATCTGTGGTACGCATCAAATTATAGTGACAAGTTTCAGATACTTCAGTTATAATGTCCTTCCTTTTTTGAGTAGATTTTGGTTGTTTATCCCTCTCTTTTACAGAAAGTTATATTTAAATGTTTTCCACTACATTTTCCACTACAGATGTATTACATTTTTTAAATTAATTTTTGATGTGGAAAGGAAAGCAGGGAGAGTGAGCTGCACTACAGCCTATTTAAGTGGCTGTAGCTGCGTGGTTTGTCTGAGACATGTTTGGTGACAGCTGTGTGTTTAAGAGGCCATGCCCTCCCCTGGTCCCTCAGACCTCTGTCAGTCACCAAGGGAACTTATCACATGTACAAACCATGAGGCCTGCGTTACCCACAACCCTTGCCGGCATAGTAATTATAGCTGTTGGAGAGAAGAATCAAATCAAATTTTATGTCACATGCGCCGAAATACGGTGAAATACTTACTTTACAAGCCCTTAACCAAAACTAGATTTTATTTTAAACGGCATTGAAGAAAATATTTACTAAATAATCTAAAGTAAAAAGTAACACAATAAGTCTATATACAGGAGGTACCAGTACCAAGTCAATGTGTGGGGGTACAGCAGCAGTGTAAAAACAAAGGGGGGGGGGGGGGTCAATGCAAAATGTTAGGGTAGCCATTTTAATAATTGTCCAACAGTCTTATGGCTTGGGGGTAGAAGCTGATAAGGAGCCTTTTGGACCTAGACTTGGTGCGCCGGTTACCTCTTGAAGTGGGGTAGCAGAGTGAACACTGACTTGGGTGACTGAAGTCTTTGACAATTTTTGGGGCCTTCCTCAGACACCGCCTAGTATATAGGTACTGGATGGTAGAAAGCTTGGCCCCAGTGACGTACTGGGCCGTACGCACTACCCTCTGTAGCGCCTTATGGTCGGATGCCGAGCAGTTGGCATACCAGGCTGTGATGCAACTGGTCAGGATTCTCTCAATGGTGCAGCTGTAGAACTTTTTGAGGATCTGGGGACCCATGCCAAATCTTTTCAGTCTCCTCAGGGGGAATAAGTGTTGTTGTGCCCTCTTCATGACTTTCTTTGTGTGTTTGGACCATGATAGTTTGTTGGTGATGTGGACACCAAGGAACTTGAAATTCTCGACACGCCGAACAGCCCCGTCGATGTCAATGGGGGCTGTTCGGCCCTCCTTTTCCTGTAGTCCACGATCATCTCCTTTGTCTTGTTCATGTTGAGGGAGAGGTTGTTGTCCTGGCACCACACTGCCATGTCTCTGACCTCCCTATAGGCTGTCTCATCGTTTTTGGTGGTCAGGCCTGCCACCGTTGTCGTCAGCGAACTTAATGATGGTGTTGGAGGCGTGCTTGGCAATGCAGTCGTGAGTGAACAGGGAGTACAGGAGGGAACTAAGCAGCATCCCTGACGGGTCCCCGTGTTAAGCGTCAGCTTGGCAGATGTGTTGTTGCCTGGGGGCAGCCCGTCGGGAAGACCAGGATCCACTTGCAGAGGGAGGTGTTGAGTCCCAGGGTCCTTAGCTTAGTGATGAGCTTTGTGGAGACTTCTAGAGAATAGATGGAGTTGTAGACTTTATGACTGTCTATATCGGGGAATAATTGCCGTTGTAGTGAAACAACATTTTTGTTGACCAAGTAATTATTATTATTAATGTTTTTTTTTTATGTTGGGGGTGGTACAGGTACATATTTTTTTACGTTTATAAAACATGTACCCACTCACTCATGCTGCCACTCAAAAGAAGAAGAAAAAACTGCAAGAAGTGCATACAGAGTTGAAGTCATAATACATTCAGTATAAACAGGAAAAGAAAGAAAACATAAGTGGGCCTCTACCCCCAACCTCCTCCTCCTTCCACTCCCCCAACCCCACCCAGCCAACATTTTTCAATCCAACCCCCGGAAACCATGTTTCCCACCCCACCTAGCAACTAGGGTTGCTCGTCAGTCACTCCCCAGACCAGCCACCCCCTCCCGGCGACCAGAGAGAACCCTCCCCATACCACCCCTTCCCTGTGGTCCTGAAAGCAAAGAAAGTAAAAAAAGATTCAAATAGGCAGTGGGGGAAAAAGTACCCAATTGTCATACTTATAAAGATACTTTAATATAAAATGTAAAAGTGAAAGTCACCCAGTAAAATGCAACTTGGGTAAAAGTCTAAAAGTATTTGGTTTTAAATATCAAGTATCAAAAGTAAAATAATAAATCATTTCAAAGTGCTTGTATTAAGGAAACCAGACAGCACAATGTTTTTGTTTATTTATGGATAGCCAGGGGCACACTACAACACTCAGACATAATTTACAAATTAAGCATTTGTGTTTAATGGGTCCGCCAGATCAGAGGGAGTAGGGATGACCAGGGATGTTCTCTTGATAAGCATTCAATATGTAAAGAGTACTTTTGAGTTTCAAGGAAAATGTATGGAGTATAAAGTACATTATTTTCTTTAGGAATGTAGTGAAGTAAAAATTGTCAAAACCCCCAGAAAACTATTTAAGTATACTTAAGTGCTTTACACCACTGGAAATAGGTACAGTGGCAAGAAAATGTATGTGAACCCTTTGGAATTACCTGGATTTCTGCATAAATTGGTCATATAATTTGATCTGATCTTCGTCTAAGTCACAACAATAGACACACACTGTCTGCTTAAACTAATAACACACAAACAATTATACATTTTCGTGTCTTTATTGAACACACCATGTACACATAAATAATAACGTGTTGACCCTACTTTGGCAGCAATAAACTCAACCAAATGTTTTCTGTAGTTGAGAATCAGACCTGCACAACGGTCAGGAGGAATTTTGGACCATTCATCTTTGCGAAACTGTTTCATTTCAGCAATATTCTTAAGCTGTCTGGTGTGAACCGCTCTCGGGGTCATGCCACAGCATTTTAAATCGGGTTGAGGTCAGGACTCTGACTGAGCCCCTCCAGAAGGCGTATTTTCTTCTGTTGAAGCCATTCTGTTGTTGATTTACTTCTGTGTTTTGCATCATTGTCCTGTTGCATCACCCATCTTCTGTTGAGCTTCAATTGGTGCACAGATAGCCCAACATTCTCCTGCAAAATGCCTTGATAAACTTGGGAATTCATTTTTCCGTCAATGATAGCAAGCTGTCCAGGCCCTGAGGCAGCAAAGCAGCCCCAAACCATGATGCTCCCTCTACCATAATTTACAGTTGGGATGAGATTTTGATGTTCTCCACAACCCCTTTCCAGCTTAATGCAAGTCAACAATTCTTAATCTTAGGTCTTCTGAGAGATCTTTTGTTCGAGGCATGGTTCACATTAGGCAATGCTTCTTGTGAATAGCAAACTCAAAGTTTGTGATTTATTTAAATTTTTATAGGGCACAGGTCAGCTGACTCCTGACTCCAATGAGCTTTTTTCATTAGCCTAGGGGCTCACATACTTTTTCCAACCTACACTGTAAATGTTTAAATGATGTATTCAATATAGACAAGAAAAATACAATAATTTGTGTGTTATTAGTTTAGTTATTAGTTATTAGTTTAAGCACACTGTGTTCAGCTATTGTTGTGACTAAGATTAAGGTCAGATCACATTTTCTGACTAATTTATGCAGAAATCCAGGTAATTTCAAAAGGTTCACATACTTTTTCTTGCCACTGCATGTTTGTGTTGGGCTTTATAAATTGTTTATTTGTATGTGTTAGGCTTTAGCTGAGATTATTCTTTACAGAGTCAAGTATATTTGTACAGGCCTCAATTGTTCCTTGACTAGGACCATTCATTCTCGCTGTCGATAATTTGAAAGTTATAACTTCTAATAATAAAGCTGTATTCACAGGCAAATTGGGATAGAGTGAGGTTATTGCCATCTAAAAGCTCAGACACACCGGTAGGATTGTCAAATGTTTGACTGCCAAGAGTCAATCTCTTTTGTGTTCACACAGCTATCTAGCTAAGGACACTGTTAATTCGGCAGCTAACACAGGTAGCTGTTTCTTGGAAACTAGCTAATCCATTGTGATTTAATTATAATGTCAATACTAGTGGTTAACTAGTTGGATGAATAATTTAGTGTTGTGTGCATTGTCTGTGCACTTCGCTAGATACCATCATGTAGCCTACATTGCATTTGAAACATGACTGGCTCATCCATAAATTTGACTGGAGTGCAGGGTGAGATTCCCAAAGGCTGAAGCGTAGACCTTCTTTGCTCCAGTAGTACTCAGTTCACGAGCTCAGAGCATGCCCGGCCCAACATGCATTTGTAGTCTACTTGTGTGCCCCTTGCTTTAGCTACTGTCATGGAGTTTGCTAAATATTACCATTAAGAAACTGATCAAACACACAGGTGCAAAATCAAGGTGACCAACAAGGATGAGGAGCCAGAGAGGGAGTGCGCTGATGTAATGTCCACAACTAAATAATCATTGTGAAATCTGAAAAGACGCATATCTCGAAAGCATGATGGTGTACTTACTACGCCCACTTACTGAAAGGAAGGAATGAGGTGGGTAGCTAACTGTGTCATTGTAGCAAAGTATTTATAAACAAAAAAATCAGATTTCTTAAGAATCCTTCATTTTTGTTCTATTATCTAGGCCTGGCATATTCCAACTTTCAAGGAGCTTTCCGTTTTGATTGGGTTATTTTTCCTAAAAACCTTTAGGCCTACCTATAAGGGTGTTTACCTCCACTGTACTCACATCCTACAATACCCTTGTCTGTACACTATGCCGTGAATCTATTCTACCACGCCCAGAAATCTGCTCCTTTAATTCTCTGTTCCCAATGCACTAGACAACCAGTTCTTTAGCCGTACCCATATCCTACTCATCCTCTGTTCCTCTGGTGATGTAGAGGTTAACCTAGGCCCTGTAGACCCCAGTACCACACCTATTCCCCAGGCGCTATCATTTGTTGACTTCTGTAACCATAAAAGCCTTGGTTTCATGCATGTTAACATCAGAAGCCTCCTCCCTAAGTTTGTTTTATTCACTGCTTTAGTACACTCCGCCAACCATACTGTCCTAGCCGTGTCTGAAGGCCACCAAAAATTCGGAAATTTCCATCCCCAACTACAAATGTTTCCGCCAAGATAGAACTGCCAAAGGGGGTGGAGTCACAATCTTCTGCAGATATAGTCTGCTGAGTTCTGTCATGCTATCCAGGTCTGTGCCCAAACAGTTCAAGCTTCTACTTTTATAAATCCACCATTCCAGAATAAAGGCTCTCACTGTTGCCGCTTGTTATAGACCCCCCTCAGGCCCCAGCTGTGCCATGGACTCCATATGTCAATTGATTGCCCCCCCCCCCCCCCCCCCCCCATTTATCTTCAGAGTTCGTACTGTTAGATGACCTAAACTGGGATATGCTTAACACCCCGGACATCTTACAATCTAATCTAGATGCCATCAATTTCATACAAATTATCAAGGAACCTACCAGGTACAACCCTAGATCCGTAAATATGGGCACCCTCACAGATATCATCTTGACAAACCTGCCCTCTAAATACACCTCTGCTGTCTTCAACCAGGATCTCAGCGATCACTGCCTCATTGCCTGCATCCGTAATGGGTCCGCTGTCAAACGACCACCCCTCATCACTGTCAAACGCTTCCTAAATCACTTCAGCAAGCAGGCCTTTCTAATCGACCTGGCCCGGGTATCCTGGAAGGATATTGACCTCATCCCGTCAGTAGAAGATGCCTGGTTATTCTTTAAAAGTGCTTTCCTCACCATCTTAAATAAGCATGCCCCATTCAAAAAATAGATATACTATTGAAGTCGGAAGTTTACATACACCTTAGTCAAATACATTTAAACTCAGTTTTTCCACAATTCCTGACATTTAATCCTAGTACAAATTCCAGTTAGGATCACCTCTTTATTTTAAGAACGTGAAATGTCAGAATAGTAGTGGAGAGTGATTTATTTCAGCTTTTATTTATTTCATCTCATTCCCAGTGGGTCCACTCAATTAGTATTTGGTAGCATTGCCTTTTAAATTGTTTAACTTGGGTCAAACGTTTCGGGTAGCCTTCTACAAGCTTCCAACAATAAGTTGGGTGAATTTTGGCCCATTCCTCCTGACAGAGCTGGTGTAACTGAGTCAGGTTTGTAGGCCTCCTTGCTCACACGCTTTTTCAGTTCTGCCCACAAATCTTCTATATGATTTAGGTCAGGGCTCTGTGATTGCCACTCCAATATCTTGACTTTGTTGTCCTTAAGCCATTTTGCCACAACTTTGGAAGTCTGCTTGGGATCATTGTCCATTTGGAAGACCCATTTGAGACCAAGCTTTAACTTCCTGACTGATGTTTTGAGATGTTGCTTCAATATATCACCTTATTTTTCCTACCTCATGATGCCATCTATTTTGTGAAGTGCACCAGTCCCTCCTGTGTCAAAGCACCCCCACAACATGATTCTGCCACCCCCGTGCTTCACGGTCATTCAGACTGATCTTACTCCCTAATTTCACCAGAGGTGAAAATAGTGCCCCCTACCCTAGAGAAGTTTTAACAAGAAATTTGTGGAGTGGGTGAAAAACTAGTTTTAATGACTCCAACCTAAATTTATGTAAACTTCCGACTTCACTCCAGACTTGACTGCCCTTGACCAGTACAAAAACATCCTGTGGCGTACTGCATTAGCATCGAATAGTCCCCGCGATATGCAACTTTTCAGGGAAGTTAGGAACCAAAATACACAGTCAGTTAGGAAAACAAAGGTTAGCTTTTTCAAACAGAGATTTGCATCCTGTAGCACAATTTCCAAAAGGTTTTGGAGCACCTCCTCCCAGCTGCCCACTGCACTGAGGCTAAGAAACACTGTCGCCACCAATAAATTTACGCTAATCGATATTTTCAATAAGCATTTTTCTACGGCTGGCCATGCTTTCCACCTGGCTACCCCTAACCCGGCCAACAACTCTGCACCCCCCTGCAGCAACTTGCCCAAGCCCCCCCCCCCGCTTCTCCTTCACCCAAATCCAGATAGCTGATGTTCTGAAAGAGCTGCAAGATCTGGACCCTCTCTTTCTAAAATGATCCGCCGCAATTATTGCAACCCCTATTACTATCCTGTTCAACCTCGCTTTCGTATCGTCTGAGATCCCCAAAGATTGGAAAGCTGCCGCTGTCATCCCCCTCTTCAAAGGGGGAGAAACTCTAGACCCAAACTGTTATAGACCTATATCCATCCTGCCCTGCCTTTTTCTAAAGTCTTCGAAAGCCAAGTTAACAAACAGATCACCGACCATTTCGAATCCCACCGTACCTTCTCCGCTATGCAATCTGGTTTCCAAGCTGGTCATGGGTGCACCTCAGCCACGTTCAAGGTCCTAAATGATATCATAACCACCATCGATAACTCTGCCAACTCCATCGATTAACTCTGTCAATCACCGCATTCTTATCGGCAGACTCAATAGCCTTGGTTTCTCAAATGACTGCCTCGCCTGGTTCACCAACTACTTCTCAGATAGTTCAGTGTGTCAAATTGGAGGGCCTCTTGTCCGGACCTCTGGCAGTCTCTATGGGGGTGCCACAGAGTTCAATTCTCGGGCCGACTCTTTTCTCTGTATTTTTCAATGATGTCGCTTTTGCTGCTTGTGATTCTCTGATCCACCTCTACGCAGACGACACCATTCTGTATTCTTCTTGCCCTTCTTTCGACACTGTGTTAACAAACCTCCAGGGGATTTTCAATGCCATACAACACTCCTTCCGTGGCCTCCAACTGCTCTTAAATGCTAGTAAAACTAAATGCATGCTCTTCAACCAATTACTGCCCGCACTCTCTCACCTGTCTAGCATCACTACTCTGCACGGTTCTGACTTAGAATATGTGGACAACTACAAATACCTAGGTGTCTGGATAGACTGTAAACTCTCCTTCCAGACTCACATTACTCATCTCCAATCCAGAATTAAACCTCGGATCTGCTTCCTATTTCGCAACAAAGCCTCCTTCACTCATGCTGCCAAACATACCCTCGTAAAACTGACTATCCTGCTGATCCTTGACTTCGGTGATGTCATTTACAAAATAGCTTCCAGCACTCTACTCAGCAAATCACAGTGACATGCAGTTTTTCACCAATGCCCCATATACTACCTACAACTGCGATCTGTATGCTCTCGTTGGCTGGCCCTGACTTCATATTCGCCGCTAAACCCACTGGCTCCAGGCCATTTATAAGTCTTTGCTAGGTTAAGCCTCACCTTATCTCAGCTCACTGGTCACCATAGCAACACTCACCCGTAGCACACACTCCAGCAGGTATATTTCACTGGTCGTCCCCAAAGCCAGCTCCTTCTTTGGCCGCCTTTCCGCCTTTCCTTCCAGTTCTCTGCTGCCAATGACTGGAACTCATATCTCCCTCTCTAACTATAAGCGTCAGCTGTCAGAGCAGCTTACCGATCACTGCACCTGTACACAGCCCATCTTCTAAAAAGCCCACCCAACTACCTCATCCCTATATTGTTATTTATTTTTGCTCTTTTACACCACAGTGTCTCTACTTGCACATCATCATCTGCACATCTATCACTCCAGTGTTAATGCGAAATTGTATTTTTTTCACCTCTATGGCCTATTTATTGCCTTACCTCCCTAATCTTACTACATTTGCACACACTGTATATACAGTGCCTTGCGAAAGTACTCGGCCCCCTTGAACTTTGCGACCTTTTGCCACATTTCAGGCTTCAAACATAAAGATATAAAACTGTATTTTTTTGTGAAGAATGAACAACAAGTGGGACACAATCATGAAGTGGAACGACATTTATTGGATATTTCAAACTTTTTTTTAAAATCAAAAACTGAAAAATTGGGCGTGCAAAATTATTCAGCCCCTTTACTTTCAGTGCAGCAAACTCTCTCCAGAAGTTCAGTGAGGATCTCTGAATGATCCAATGTTGACCTAAATGACTAATGATGATAAATACAATCCACCTGTGTGTAATCAAGTCTCCGTATAAATGCACCTGCACTGTGATAGTCTCAGAGGTCCGTTAAAAGCGCAGAGAGCATCATGAAGAACACTCAATCTACAGTGCCTTTGAATTTATTTTTAGAAATTAATTCAGGCTCATGTGATGGTGTCTGGGGGGCAGGCCAGCAGCGGAGAATATCCTCTCCATGCTTGCAGAGCCACCGGGGATGCTAATCGCAAAGCAGTGCGATCAAAAACAACACAGAGTTACACATGGGATAAACAAACATAGAGTCAATAACACAATAGAAAAGTATACAGTGCCTTGCGAAAGTATTCGGCATTTTTCGTTAATCACAGCCTATATGCACAATTTATAGACTAATGATTGAATACAACAAAATGTTGTTTAAATGCTGAGCGCTTAATGTCCCTGACTTCCTACCAGCCTAGTGTGTCACACTCGCGAATGCTTCACAATGTATTTCTTTGTAGGCTATAGCCTTGAAATAATATAGCCTAAATAATTCATTTCTGTTCCTTCTTAGGCTCCTGACCTATTTAGAGTGTTTATATGCTGTTTAATGTGACGTGTTTGAAATGATGAGCGCTTCTTACCTTCACCTTCTCATGTTTTATTCAAATACTTTTCATTCATATCATATGGTTTAGTTTCAATACTTAAAAACCAAATGGTAGGTCCAGGTAGTCACAAAAATAGATGGTTGTTTGTTAAATTGTGATTTTAATGAATGGAGCGTCAATATGTTTGTCCTGTGAGTGCTGAGCGGTTGAAAAGGACGTGAAGACCCGGCCCTACCGCTCAATGAGCAGGATTTCTGACCGCTCAACTGCCCACATAATCTTACTGGGATATTATTCCATCTAATGATTTAGATTTAATTGATTTGAGCGTTCTGTTAAAGTTTGTGCCAATGGTTTTTTTTTCTGAGGGAGGAAATATATCTATCTACTCCAGTATTTAAAATGGGAACAATTGGGATTTCATAAGTAGAGATGGAGTCCTCACTCAGGGTCTTGAAGCAGTAGGGCTGATTTGGTTAGATTCATTGTATAACTTGAGATGTCCTTGAATTTTTCTATGATCATCAATGTGTTTTAGATATAGTAAAATATCGTCTGCATGTAATGATCTCTTCCCCCAAATTAACCTTTGAATGGCTCTGTTAATCATTTTGAGCAACCGTGCACTTAATTGATTCCAAATGTTTAAATAGGAGGAATACCCATCCCATCCCATTTTAGTTATGCTCTCCAATGCTCTTTTGAGTTCATTGAGAGAGATTTGGGCTCCCAGCGAGGTGGCTTCTGTTGAGAGATGAAGTTCTTAGTCTGGTTTTGATGTTGATTTACTATCAGAGATGTACAGTTCTTTATAGAAGCAGGATAATCAGATTAATTTGGGTTCTGATAGTAACTCCTCTCTTTCAGATGTAATTTCTGCTAAATCAGCTAATTGATCATTACTGCGTACCTTGTTGGCCAGTAAACGACAAAGACGATTGATTACCATGGAAGTCTAACTCGATGGTTGGCAAATTCTGCTCTCTGTCTTATCAATAAATTATGTTGTCTTGACTTTGGAAAGAGTAATAGCTACCTGGAATGAAAAGTGTTTGTTGAAAACACTAATGCAGTGAACAACATTTCCAATTCTGACACCTTTTTTAATTGTGATTTATTCAACCCAGATGAAAATGCAGTTGCATTATTTTTAATCAAACCTTTGGTTGCATCCCATAGAATCCGGGGGTCATCGACTAAATTTTTTATTGATGAATTCATTTAGTTTAAATTTCAAATTGATCACAGAATGTATGATTTTGTAGTAATGAAACGTCAAAACACCATATGTCGAATTTCTATTTTCTTGATTAAGGAAAGTAGAGTTGTAGATAATAGTATGAAATCAATTGAGGAGAAATGTTTTCTGCTTGTTTGAGTAGGAAGTTAACTCTCTTGCTTTCGGATTATGTGCTCGCCGGGCATCAATGAGTTTGTAATCAGAGAGTAAAGGTTATATGCTGGAGAACCTTGGTCTTATTAGATTTGTCTTGCATGTCCAAAATAGCATTCATGTCTGTCCCCAAAAAACAGATGGAATTGAGTTAATTTGAACAATATGCTGTTCAGTGAATCAAAAAAGGGTACACATTAATAAAGGACATTTGACTTCCACTATGGATACGTTTAAGGAAAGTGATTCTGCCTTCTTGGTCTTCGCCTTCACCCAAGTTGGCGATTTTGAGTCTCTCTTGTATCATTGTGAATAATAATTAATAATAATAATATGTATATGTTTTTTTTTACAAATGAAAAGCTGAAATGTCTTGAGTCAATAAGTATTAAACCCCTTTGTTATGGCAAGCCTAAATAAGTTAATGAGTGAATGTGCTTAACAAGTCACATAATAAATTCCATTGACTCACTCTGTGTTCAATAATAGTGTTTAACATGGTTTTTGAATGACTACCTTATCCCTGTACCCCACACATACAGATCATTGTGAGGTCCCTCAGTCGAGCAGTGAATTTGAAACCGATTCAACCAAAAAGACCAGGGAGGTTTTCCAATGCCTCTTCAAGAAGGGCACCTATTGGTAGAAGGGTAAAAATATAAAAATGCAGACATTGAATATCCCTTTGAGCATGGTGACATTATTAAATACATTTTTTGTGGTTTATCAATAAACACAGTCACTACAAAGATACAAGTGTCCTTCCTAACTCAGTCGCTGGAGAGGATGGAAACCGCTCAGGGATTTTACCATAAGGCCAATGGTGACTTTTTAAAACGGTTACAGAGTTTAATGGCTGTGATAACAGATAACTGAGGATGGATCAACAACATTGTAGTAACTCCACAATACTAACCTAATTGACAGAGTGGAGAGAAGGAAGCCTGTACAGAATACAAATGTTCCAAACCCTGCTTGCAAAAAGGCACTGAAGTAATACTGCAAAGAAATTAACTTTATGTCCTGGAAACAGTGAGTTTGGGGCAAATACAACACATCACTGAGTACCACTCTTTATATTTTCAAGCATGGTGGTGGGTGCATCATGTTATGGGTATGCTTTTCATCGGCAAGGACTAGGGAGTTGTTTTTAGGATAAAAATGTATGGAATAGAGCTGAGCACAGCCTAAATCCGAGAGGAAAACCTGGTTCAGTCTGCTATTCAACAGACATTGGGAGACAAATTCACCTTTTCAGCAGGACAATAACTTAAAACACAAGGCCAAATATACACTGGAGTTGCTAAACAAGATGACATTGAATGTTTCTGAGTGGCCGAGTTACAGTTTTGACTTAAATCAATCTTAAATCTATGGCAAGACTTGAAAATGGCTGTCTAGCCATGATCAACAACCAACTTGACAGAGCTTGAAGAATTAAAAAAATAAATAATGTGCAAATATTGCACAATACAGGTGTGCAAAGCTCCCAGAAAGACTCACAGCTGTAATCACTGCCAACGGAGATTCTAACATGTGTAGACTCAGTGGTGGGAATACTTATGTAAATGAAATGTTTCTGTATATAATTAGCAATACATGTCTAAAAACACGTTTTAATTTTCCTCACTATTGTGTGTAGTGAGGAAGGGGGAAAAAGAAGATTTAATCCATTATGAATTGAGGCTGCAACACAACAGAAATGTGTAATAAGTCAAGGGGTATGAATACTTTCTGAAGGCACTGATATAAGCTCATTGATGTGTAACAAAAAAGCAGGAACCACAGGAAAACTCATCCATTGGTCGTTCCCCATCCAGAAGACCCTACTTGTAAACCCCCCCCCCCCCCCCCCCCCCTGTCATTACAGAGTTGCAGCGTAATGGTGAATGGCAGCCTTACACATTGAATATTTTAAGCAGCATATTTTGTAGGTCTCAAGGTATTCAAAAATAAATCAAGTGAAACATAGGGGGTAGGTAGAAATACTCTGTAAGGTTACTGATATTTAGTTTAGCGAGACAGAAATCCCCTTGAGGTTCGTTGATGTTCTGAAGGAATTAATATGCCCACAGATCATTTTCATAATTATGTGTTCATTGTAGATTTTAGTGACAACTCTGCAATTGAGGATTTATTGAAATGTTACACAAGTCTCAGTTTGAGATGTTCCAAATGTTAGAGCGTAAGAAAGATCCCTCTTTCCCTCAAAGAAAGAAAGAAAGTACGTACTGCTGGGCCTTTTTCAGTCAATGTTTCTGGGTTGAAATATTTGCATTACAATGGAATGTTTAATGGCTAAATAAGGAAAAGTGGGGCAATTATTTTACCCCTTTTTGAAAACACACACACCCACACCCTCCACTGATCTGAGGAGGGGGCCTCTGCCTGAGTGCCCAGGACTGATCTCCAGAGGTCAGGGGCCAGGGGTTCTGCATTGTTGGAGCATCTGGCTCCAGGGGGAGATACATGAGGATTTAGCTGTGACCACCCAGTGAAAGGGAAAAGTGGGAGAGAAGAATATATATATATATATATAACATTTTATTTTATCAAGTAAGTTGACTTACACATTCTCATTTACAGCAACGACCTGGGGAATAGTGGCAGGGAAGAGGAGGGGGATGAATGAGACAATTGTAAACTGGGGATGATTAGATGACCATGATGGTATGAGTGCCAGATTGGGAATTTAGCCAGGACATCCGTTTAACATCCCATCCAAAAGACGGCACCCTACACAGGGCAATGTCCCCAATCACTGCCTTGGAGCATTGGGATATTTGTTTTTTAGATCAAAGGAAAGGGTGCCTCCTATTGGCCCTCCAACACCACTTCCAGCAGCATCTGGTCTCCATCCAGGGACCAACCAGGACCAACCCTGCTTAGCTTCAGAAGCAAGCCAGCAGTAGGATGCAGGGTAGTATGCTGCTGAAGTAGAGTCCTCCGTTGTTAATGACATATTTTTTAGTATCATGATTCCTGTAATAAAGGTGTCTTTCCTGACGCTTTACCTGACTTTTTTTTTTTGCTAGGCCAGGCTGATGTAATGAGCGAGCCTCTTACTCTCTTCCCCCTCGTGTATAATATTTCCAAATGCAATTGCGGGGGAAGAACTACTTTGGAAGCAACTCGTTTTCCATATTAAAGAGAAGTCTCTGCTTTCCGTGGGTATAATTTGTATTTCTCAATTATTATATTTTTTTTTTATTGAGCTCCATGCACACTGTTTTACAATGAAGATACCTGATATGGCTTTGAAATACGGAGAGTGCGAAATTGCGCATCAGCCATCGCAAGTGCCCAGGCCTGATCTCCAGAGGTCAGGAGCCAGGGGTCCTGCATTGTTGGAGCATCTGACTCCAGAGGGAGATGCTTGAGGATTTAGCTGTGACCAGTTTCACACCAAGTGAGGGGGGGGGAGTAGAATCCTCATTAATCGTTAATTGCATATATTCAAGGTTAGTTTGTCACTAGACCATATAGGAATGTCTTGTTTGCACATTTACAAAATGTATCAAATCATTTTTAATTTATTTTATTTCACCTTTTATTTAACCAGGCGGGCAAGTTAAGTTGTAATTTACAACTGCGACCTGGACAAGATAAAGCAAAGCAGTGCGATCAAAAACAACAAGACAGAGTTGCACATAAACAAACGTACAGTCAATAACACAATAGAAAAATCTATGTACAGCGTGTGCAAATGTAGGGAGGTAAGGCCATAGAGGTGAAATAATTACATTTTAACATTAACACTGGAGTGATAGATGTGCAGATGATGATGTGCAAGTAGAGATACTGGGGTGCAAGAGGATAAATAAAATGTGGATGAGGTAGTTGGGTGTGCTATTTACAGATTGGCTGTGTACAGGTACAGTGATCAGTAAGCTGCTCTGACAGCTGATGCTTAAAGTTAGAGAGGGAGATATAAGACTCCAGCTTCAGTGATTTTTGCAATTTGTTCCAATCATTGGCAGCAGAGAACTGGAAGGAAAGGCGGCCAAAGAAGGAGCTGGCTTTGGGGATGACCAGTGAAATATACCTGCTGGAGCACGTGCTATGGTGTTGCTATGGTGACCAGTGAGCTGAGATAAGGTGGGGCTTTACCTAGCAAAGACTTATAGATGACCTGGAGCCAGTGGGTCTGGCAACGAATATGTAGGGAGGGTCAGCCAACGAGAGCATACAGGACACAGTGGTGGGTAGTATATGGGGCATTGGTGACAAAACGGATGGCACTGTGATAGACTACATCCAGTTTTCTGAGTAGAGTGTTGGAGGCTATTTTATAAATGACATCGCCAAAGTCAAGGATCGGTAGGATAGTCAGTTTTACGAGGGTATGTTTTACGAGGGTATACTTATTTTCCACCTTAATTTGCAAATAAATTCATTAAAAATCCTACAATGTGATTTTCTGGATTTTATTTTCTCATTTTGTCTGTCATAGTTGAAGTGTACCTATGATGAAAATTACAGGCCTCTCTCATCTTTTTAAGTGGGAGAACTTGCACAATTGGTGGCTGACTAAATACTTTTTTGCCCCACTGTAGGTCTATAACAGTTTGGGTTTAGAGTGTCTACCCGTTTGAAGAGGGGGATGACAGCGGCAGCTTTCCAATCTTTGGGGATCTCAGACGATACGATACAATACAATTTCGGTGGATAATTTTAGAAAGAGAGGGTCCAGATTGTCTAGCTCAGCTGATTTGTAGGAATCCAGATTTTGCAGCTCTTTCAGAACACCAGCTGTCTGGATTTCGGTGAAGGAGAAGCGAGGGGGGGGGGGCTTGGGCGAGTTCCTGCAGGGGGGTGCAGAGTTGTTGGCCGGGTTAGGGGTAGCCAGGTGGAAAGCATGGCCAGCGGTAGAAAAATGCTTATTGAAATTATCAATTATTGTAGATTTATCGGTGGAGACCGAGTTTCCTAGCCTCAGTGCAGTGGGCAGCTGGGAGGAGGTGCTCTTATTCACCATGGACTTTAGTGTCTCAACTTTTTGGAATTATTCCTACAGGATGCAAATTTCTGTTTGAAAAATCTAGCCTTAGCTTTCCTAACTGTCTGAGTATATTGGTTTCTGATTTCCCTGAAAAGTTGCATATCGCGGGAGCTATTCGATGCTAATGCAGAACGCCACAGGATGATTTTGTGCTGGTCAAGGGCAGGCAAGTCTGAAGTGAACCAAGGGCTATATCTGTTCTTAGTTCTACATTGGGGCATGCTTTTAATGGGGCATGCTTATTTTTGTTTGAATAGAATGTGTATTATTTAAGCAATAAGGCTCGAGGGGATGTAGTACATGTCCAATATACCACGGCTAAGGGCTGTTCTTATGTACGACTCAACGCAGAGTGCCTGGATACTGCCCTTAGCCGGTGAATGTTGACAATATACCGCAAATCCCGGAGGTGCCTTATTGCTATTGGAAACTGCTTACCAATGTAGTTAGAGCAGTAAAAATACCCATGGTATACGGTCTGATTATACTACGGCTTTCAGCCAATCAACATTCAGTCCTCGAAAAACCCAGTTTATTATAAGTTATGAATTATACATCTATAAGCACTCTTCACAAACAAAATCACTCCATCTACAAAATGTGTTCAATTTTCACTCACCGTAACACTATCTCCCCTCCAGGTAAGTTTGAAGAGAAGGAGGACCGTGTACCAAAGCTGGAGCAGCTAAACTCTCTGGGCTTCATGTGTAGCCTGAACCTGTCACTGAGCCGGAAGGACCTGGTAAAGATGGAGCTGCTCCTCTTAGAGACGTTTGGCTGGAACCTGTGTATGCCCACGCCTGCACACTTCATAGACTACTACCTCCATGCCGCTGTACAGGAGGGAGAACTGCACAACGGCTGGCCCCTCTCCTCCCTCAGTAAGACCAAAGCCTTCATGGACAAGTACACACACTACTTCCTGGAAGTCTCATTGCAAGGTGAGGATGAGATTGTGGCAGTCATGACATTTTGTCCGCTGGTTATTGTCATGCAAAAGACTGCCGGTCTCACGGTTGTTGACAGTTAATTAACAGACATGTTTAGCATTTCCAGACCTCCACGTATACAAGCCACTGCTGCGCGCCCTTGGAATATCCACATTTTAAAAAGTATATATCAATTCAATATACACCCTCACATTAAATCCATTATTTGTTTTAGGCAGATCTGAAAGAACATTATGATATGAAGCAAATGTATTTCAGAAGAATAGAATAAGAGTTGGCCTAGTGTAGGCCTATGTTATCTGGCAATGCTCAATGCTGTGTTCATTTAGCTGACAAAATATGCTTACAAGTCCCGTTCCATGACTTTATATGAATTTATAGTAAGAAGAATACAATGGAACTTAGCTGAATCAAATAGAAAGGATATTTTTACCATTCCGGAGTGAGGGTGCATGTGAAGTGGCTGTGTTGAGCGTAAAAGTGATCATTCAAGACAGGTCCGATACCCTCGATTTTAGAGTTATTTGGCAACTTCAGTTGTGAATGATAGATCCCTTAGAATGCCTTCGAAATCAAAATGTATATGGGCTGCATGATGCGACTGTAGGCTGTTGATGATTTGAGAAAGTCGCCCAAAAAAAAAAAGCTGTGTTCCTTGCCTCAGGCTTCACACACTGTTCTCTCATTAAGAGATCATATTTTCACCTCTCAGACTATTCTCAATTTAATCTTGTCTTTACTAATATGCAAAAAATAAAGCTGAGAAATACGTATAGTAGCAACTGGGATCCTCCAATTTTTTGTGGGAACCATCAAAACTCTGCTTTCACACAGGATTATAGAAATGTCTGGGCTTATAAGAACACTTATTTCACTCCATGCATCATCCACTGTTTTGAGCAGCACTATCTCACTGCGTGACAGATGATATTTCGCCCAAACTCTGTATGCCATGGGCTCTCCAACCCTGTTCCTGCAGCTTCCCAGAGCTTAATTTGGGAAACCAAGTGAAATATGTTCGGGAACATCGATAGTAACATATTTTCACAACGAAACATATTTCATTAAACGTTTGACAGGCCCTTTGTGTGCTCGTATAGGCTAGCTAGACCAATTATGTACCAAAGACACATCAGTTTCATGTTTTTCTGCCATGTGTAATATGCGTAGTATGCGATAGGCTATGTATTGTATAATGGCACAATCATCATTTTAATTCTGTTTTTTTGTTCGGGCTTGGGCTCATATGTAGGCCTATGCATAAGCTTTAATATACATCTGGGTGTTTGAATGAATCATCACCTTAGAAAGCGCTGTCCATTTCGTTGTGTTAGGCTTTGAAACAACGTCCACATCGACCGTGTTTTTCCACTCAGTTTCAACCTGTTGTTGAACTTCTTTCTTCAAATTGATCATCACAATACGGTCACCGCAACAGCCCTGATTAGGAGTGCCCAAGAATGGATGTCCATAAAGTGACTGCAGTGGGTGGTCTAATGGGCAAGACAATTGCTCTCTATGGTGGGGCCATTCGTTGTTGAGTAAATGAGTGAGACTGATGATCTCTGTGTTTGTGCGTCTCAGACCATGCCTTCCTCGGCTTCCGACCGTCCCAGGTGGCGGCAGCCTGCATTGCGGCATCCCGCATCTGTCTCCAGATCACCCCAAGCTGGACCACCGTTCTCCACCTGCTCACCGGATACTCCTGGGAACCCCTCACCCCGTGCATCGAGCTCATGCTTCTGTAAGACTCCACTACTGCTTTACATAATGTGCTGTACACACACATTAATCTGGTCATTAGTCGGATTCCGACTCATCTGTTTTGAGTTTACACTTCATCAGGTAGTGAAGAAGCACCAATTGAATTAGGGCTATGTATAATATTTGTGAACATAAAGGGGAAGGCCAATTCATCTCTATTAAACAAAACAATCTGAAAGTTCTGGAGTCCTGTTTTGACATACTATATATCATCTATTGTGAATTACTTTATAATGACTTTACATGATGATGACTAAAATGTATTCTGTTGTGTGACGCTGCTCAAACTTTTTGTTGTTGGGTGCCACCAACTGCAGAAGTTGGGAAAATGTTAGTCTGGAGCCCTGAACAGACAAAATATTTTGCTACGGAATCTGACTAATGAATACACCCCATGTTTACTGACATCTGCTTACACTTAGTTTATCCTCTGCCATTTCTAAACTGTGTAGTTGTATGCTTCCCATGTATGCCCCTTTCCTCCATTTTAATGCTATTTGAGGTTGAAGTTCTACAGCTTTTTCATACTGTCATTACCATTGACCCTTAGTTATTACCTCTGTGTGTTGTTTATGTCCGTCAGCTAAACGTCATTAAGTAATCATTTTCACTGTTTTTCTCCCTCTAGTGCCCATGACAACGATGTGAAACAAGCCAACAAATCCAAGTCCAACTCTTCGTCTGTCCAGAGTCCTCTCCAACCCCAGGCCCTTCCCTCAACCTCCACAGTCTCTGTCTCCACCATGAAACAGCCCTTGTCTACCTCTCAGCAGCTGCTCTTCCAGACAGGTGGATACCAGCAGCAGCTCACCCAGCACTCTACTCCCCTTTCCCAGCTGCACATGCTAGGTGAGTCCCCGACTCTGGGCCCTGTCGGGTCTCGCAACTACCTCCAGGCCCACCAGAGAGGGCTCCTCTCAGGGTCGGTTTCTCAGGGAGTCTTCCCCTCCTACCCCAGCTTAGCCTCAGGGCTGCGCTCCTCCCTGCCCCTGCAGGGACCTATCTCCATGCAAGTGGCTCTAGCTGCAGAGCCCCGTCACTGCCTCCCCCTGTCGTACGGGGGAGGCTACCTGGGCTCCCATCACACCTACACAGCAGGCTGCTTCGACAGGTGACGCCAGGAGAGGGAGGACAAACAGAACCTGGGGCAGTCAGTGTCTTCCTCCATCCATTCTGACCTCATCCACTGGGGACAAAGGAAACCAAAACAAAGAAGCAATGTCAATGCAGATGTTGCGGAGGTCATAATATTGACCTAACAAAAGCCCTACCTATTTGAAATGAGACACTTTGTGATGAGCTGATTACATACAGTACATACTGTTCCCTTCACGTGACTGCTTGCTCTATACTGAGACTGTAAAGCTGGTTTAGCCACTGTGATTCTGCTATCAACTGTGGTTGTGTGGAGCCCCTGCTTCCAAATCAGTTCTCTCAATGTGGGACTGCTGTTTTTTTTATATACTATTATCTTTCAATGCTGCTGCTTTAAACAAAATTATGACTTTATGATCAGTGGAAAGTGGTCTGTCCTTGGTATTATTTACATGAACTATATCATTTCAGGGTTTGAAGTATTACTTGAAAGAATATGTATTTAAACAGCTGTGTAAATGAATTTCTTTTTTGATGTTGTGTTTTCTTTGTTTTTTCTACTGGGTAAAAACAGTGTGTATTGTAATGTAGGAGATGCCTTGCTATGATTTCTGGTCCATCTTTGGCCTTGGCTGGTGTAGAGTAGTCTCAATCTTGTTTTGCCTTTCTGGTGCCCCTGGAAGCAGATGGAGCCATGGTTCCCAGGGGAACAGCCACATCCATCCTCTCAGCACATCAAACCACAGGGGAAGAAGTGATGCTTTACTAGCTAGTCCCCAGGGGGGCAAAGCCATGCTTTCTCCTCAGATAATGTAAATTATCCTGACTGGTACCATTTCATCTGTATGTCTGACTGAAACCCAGGACAGTCACACAACCCTCACTGGAACAGCTACTGTTGCTGTCCTTGTCACAAGGACCTTGAGCAGTTAATGACACCAGGATCACGTTGGGAAGGCTTCTGCACAGGATAGCTTATAGTTCAGTTCCGCTGACATTCTCATCTGGTCATACTACTACTGATGTCCTACCTCACTCTCCAGGGTGGTTGCTATTTGTGTAGTTTTACTGTAATTTACTGTACCTGTAAAATGGACCATGCTTGATCAGATGTAAAGAGTGCCACCAAACATTTATCCTATAATATTAGCAAAAGTATAGTTGACCTTTAAAGCTGGGACCCTTAAGGGTGAAACTGCCATGTCTGTTTTGTGAAAATACAACAAAGAAGTTACTGCAAACAACAACCCACCCTCCCCCCCCCGGACACCATTGCACGTGCAATAGAACAGCTGTATAAGGTGCATTCGGAAAGTATTCACACCCCTTGACTTTGTCCACATTTTGTTACGTTAGTCTTATTCTAAAATTAATTGAAAAATAAATCGATCTATACACAATACCCCATAATGACAAAGCAAAAACAAAATCCAATAAAAAACTGAAATACTTTATTTGCACAAGTATTCGGACCCTTTCCTATGAGACTGGAAATTGACCTCGGGTGCATCCTGTTTCCATTGATCATCCTTGATATTTCAACAACTTGATTGGACATGATTTGGTAAGGCACACATCTGTGTATATAAGGTCCCACAGTTGACAGTGCATGTCAGAGCAAAAACCAAGCCATGAGGTCCAAGGAATTGTCCGTAGAGCTCAGACAGGATTGTGTCAAGGCACAGATCTGGGGAAGGGTAACAAAACATTTCTGCAGCGTTGAAGGTCCCCAAGAACACATTGGCCTCCATCATTCTTAAATGGAAGAAGTGTGGAACCACCAAGACTCTACCTAGAGCTCAATCAATCAAATGTATTTATAGAGCCCTTCTTACATCAGCTGATGTCACAAAGTGCTGTACAGAAACCCAGCCTAAAACCCCAAACAGCAAGCAATGTAGGTGTAGAAGCACGGTGGCTAGGAAAAACTCCCTAGAAAGGCCAGAACCTAGGAAGAAACCTAGAGAGGAACCAGGCTACGAGGGGTGGCCAGTCCTCTTCTGGCTGTGCTGGGTGGAGATTATAACAGAACATGGCCAAGATGTTCAAATGTTCATAGAAGACCAGCAGGGTCAAATCATAATAATCACAGTGGTTGTCGAGGGTGCAGGTCAGCACCTCAGAAGTAAATGTCAGTTGTCTTTTCATATACGATCATTGAGTATCTCTACTGCTCCTGCTGTCTCTAGAGAGTTGAAAACAGCAGGTCTGGGACAGGTAGCACGTCCGGTGAACATGTCAGGGTTCCATAGCTGCAGGCAGAAGAGTTGAAACTGGAGCAGCAGCACGGCCAGGTGGACTGGGGACAGCAAGGAGTCATCAGGCCAGGTAGTCCTGAGGCATGGCCCTAGGGCTCAGGTCCTCAGAAAGAAAGAAAGAGAGAAAGAGAGAGAATTAGAGAGAGCATACTTAAATTCACACAGAACACCGGATAAGACAGGAGAAATACTCCAGATATAACAGACTGACCCTAGCCCCCGACACACAAACTACTGCCGCATAAATACTGGAGGCTGAGATAGGTCGTGTCGGGAGACACTGTGGCCCCGTCCGACGATAACTCGGACAGGGCCAAACAGGCAGGATACAACCCCACCCACTTTGCCAAAGCACAGCCCCCATACCATTAGATATCTACAACCACCAACTTACCATCCTGAGACAAGGCCGAGTATAGCCCATGAAGATCCGGATAGGAAGATCGCGTCAGTGACTCAACTCACTCAAGTGACACACCCCTCCTAGGGACGGCATGGAAGAGCACCAGTAAGCCAGTAACTCAGCCCATGTAATAGGGTTAGAGATAGAGAATCCCAGTGGAGAGAGGGGAGCCGGCCAGGCGGAGACAGCAAGGGCGGTACTTTGCTGGCCTCCCAGCCAAACTGAGCAATCGGCGGAGAAGGGCCTTGGTCAGAGCTCCAGAGTTCCTCTGTAGAGATGGGAGAACCTTCCAGAAGGACGACCATCTCTGCAGCACTCCACCAACCAGGCCTTTATAGGCACTCCTCAGTAAAATGGACATGACAGCCTGCTTGGAGTTTGCCAAAGACTTTCAGACCATGAGAAACCAGATTCTCTGGTCTGATGAAACCAAGATTGAACTCTTTGGCCTGAATGCTAAGCGTCACATCTGGAGGAAACCTAGTACCATTCCTATGGTGAATCATAGTGGTGGCAGCATCATGCTGTGTAGATGTTTTTCAGAAGCAGTGACTGGGAGACTAGTCAGGATCAAGGGAAAGATGAATGGAGCAAAGTACAGAGAGATCCTTGATGAAAACCTGCTCCAGAGCACTCGGGACCTTCGACTGGGGCGAAGGTTCACCTTCCAACAGGATAACGACCCTAAGCACACAGCCAAGACAATGCAGGAGTGGCTTCGGGACAAGTCTCTGAATGTCCTTGTGGCCCAGCCAGAGCCTGGACTTGAACCCGATTGAACATCTCTGGAGAGACCTGAAAATAGCTGTGTGGCGACACTCTCAATCCAACTTGACAGACCTTGAGTGGATCTGCTGAGAATAATGGGAGGAACTCCACAAATGCAGGTGTGCCAAGCTTGTAGCGTCATACCCAAGACTCAAGGCTGCAATCGCTGCCAAAGGTGCTTCAACAAAGTACTGAGTAAAGGGTCTGAATACTTATGTAAATGTGATATTTCAGTTTATTTTTTGTCAATTTAAAAAATATTCTAAAAACCTGTTTTTGCTTTGTCATTATGGGGTATTGTTTGTAAATTGATGAGGAAAAAAATAAACAATTTAATCCATTTTAGATTAAGGCTGTAACGTAACAAAATGTGGAAAAAAGGGAGTTGAAGACTTTCCAAATGCACTATTGTTTTGATACGTAACATGCTCCCCAACTCTGCTTGTCAACAGAACAAAAATAATAATGGCCGTGGGGCAGACATTGGCGTTGTTTCCCATTACTGCCGATTCCATCCTTAGGCTCTTTTCTGATTAATGGTTACCTTGGATACAACCCACTGAATGTCAGTAGGAATATTTAAAACATTAAAGAACAGAAGTTAAGTAACTAAGAGAGTGTACAGTCGTGGCCAAAAGTTTTGAGAATGACACAAATATTAATTTTCACAAAGTCTGCTCCCTCAGTTTGTATGATGGGATGGCAATTTGCATGTACTCCAGAATGTTATGAAGAGTGATCAGATGAATTGCAATTAATTGCAAAGTCCCTCTTTGCCATGCAAATGAACTGAATCCCCCAAAAAACATTTCCTCTGCATTTCGGCCCTGCCACAAAAGGACCAGCTGACATCATGTCAGTGATTCTCTCGACAACACAGGTGTGAGTGTTGACGAGGACAAGGCTGGAGATCACTCTGTCATGCTGATTGAGTTCGAATAACAGACTGGAAGCTTCAAAAGGAGGGTGGTGCTTGGGATCATTGTTCTTCCTCTGTCAATCATGGTTACCTGCAAGGAAACACGTGCCGTCATCATTGCTTTGCACAAAAAAGGGCTTCACAGTGAAAGATTGCACCTAAATCAACCATTTAACTTCAAGAACTTCAAGGAGAGCGGTTCAATTGTTGTGAAGAAGACTTCAGGGTGCCCAAGAAAGTCCAGCAAGCGCCAGGACTGTCTCATAAAGTTGATTCAGCTGCGGGATCAGGGCACCACCTGTACAGAGCTTGCTCAGGAATGGCAGCAGGCAGGTGTGAGTTCATCTGCACGCACAGTGAAGCGAAGACTTTTGGAGGATAGCCTGGTGTCAAGAAGGGCAGCAAAGAAGCCACTTCTCTCCAGGAAAACATCAGAAACAGACTGATATTCTGCAAAAGGTACAGGGATTGGACTGCTGAGGACTGGGGTAAAGTCATTTTCTCTGATGAATCCCCTTTCCGATTGTTTGGGGCATCCGGATAAAAGCTTGTCCGGAGAAGACAAGGTGAGCGCTACCATCAGTCCTGTGTCATGCCAACAGTAAAGCATCCTGAGACCATTCATGTGTGGGATCGCTTCTCAGCCAAGAGAGTGGGCTCACTCACAATTTTGCTGAAGAACACAGCCATGAATAAAGAATGGTACCAACACGTCCTCCGAGAGCAACTTCTCCCAACCATCCAGGAACGGTTTGGTGACGAGCAATCCCTTTTCCAGCATGATGGAGCACCTTGCCATAAGGCAAAAGTGATAACTAAGTGGCTCGGGGAACAAAACATCGATATTTTGGGTCCATGGCCAGGAAACTCCCCAGATTTTAATCCCATTGAGAACTTGTGGTCAATCCTCAAGAGGAGGGTAGACAAACAAAAACCCACAAATTCTGACAAACTCCAAGCATTGATTATGCAAGAATGGGCTGCCATCTGTCAGGATGTGGCCCAGAAGTTAATTGACAGCATGCCAGGGCGGATTGCAGAGGTCTTGAAAAAGAAGGGTCAACACTGCAAATATTGACTCTTTGCATCAACTTCATGTAATTGTCAATAAAAGCCTTTGGCACTAATGAAATGCTTGTAATTATACTTCAGTATTCCATAGTAACTGTCTGACAAAAATATCTAAAGACACTGAAGCAGCAAACTTTGTGAATATTAATATTTGTGTCATTCTCAAAACTTTTGGCCACAACGGTATGACTCGGGCTTATATGGAATATGAGCTTGATGTCTGTGTCATGAGTCATGATGCTGCCTTGACGTCTAAATCCAGGCTGGCCAGACATGCTGTTACCGATGGCCAAGTACATGTGGGTCCAGTACCCGGAATAGCTCAGGTTTGATGGAGTAATTAAATATTTTCCACTGATCACATCCTAACCACGATGCCTATCTGCTTCCCCTACTGCTTACAGAGGGCATGAAGAGGCCATGGCCCTGTCGTCTACTGGGTCTCCGATAACAAAACCATCCTCTTGCATACCTTAACTTTTACCTACCTCAATATGTAGTGATACCTATGTTTATTATTTGCTACTTTTTTCATTAGATCAAATGTATGTACATTTAGCTGACTTTAATATTTGATGTACTCATTTAATCATTTTTTGTCCAGTTCTTTTTTTTTCTCCGAACCGTTTTTTCCCCCCTCACAGTATCTACACATGTGCACGGGTTTGCTTCACACTGTTACAGCGTGGTAGCTACGGGACCTAAACAGCAGAGTTGTGCCTTGCTCTTCAACGCTCTTAGTAGTTGCGGAAATGTATCCACTATGCTGTTTACGTCATATCACTGACTCTACCTGTAACTTTTTTTATTGTTGTTGTTTTATGTGGGAATATATGAAGAGCTCAATGCACCATCAAAGACCAATCTATATTGTGTGATATGTAGGCTACTGATTGGTCATTTTAGTTAAGACTCCTTTCAATCACACCGCCATCTTGTTTTAAAGCACACTTTCTTTTTTTTGCAAATGCTTTGTAGTACTTGTGTTAACTGCTTGGAAAGGCAGTGGATTTCTTTACCTGAATGAAAATGTTGCACATTGCAACCACCTAGAAGCATCAACTCTTGAAATCCAAATGGACCAACTATATCTACCCTGATGGATCAATAACAGCTATGTGCATTTGTGCAGGAAAAGCACATATTGGGGAAGGGGAATTGGTGTTTACTCTGTCAAATGAGTTGCAAATAAAACAGTTTACAAAAGCCAGACTGACATGATCGTTTCTTCACCCTTTGTTTTTCATGTTTGCATAGAATATCCTGTAGATGTGTATAGCAAGTCTTTGAAGTCGATTAGCATACCCCCAGGGGGAATAGTTTAATATGAATGTCTCAATTCATTGCACATGAAAAGCTATTCAACGGGGGAAGAGGAGCTCCACCCTCTACCACTAACCCCCTCCCCAGCCTCCCCTGATGCTCCCTTCCTCTACAGACCTCAAGACAATGGAGGAGAACCCTATCCCTAATTTCTACCCTCCCTTTGCCACTAAACAAATAGTTAAGAAACTGGAGACTATTGATACTGTAGGCCTTGCAAAGTGTAAAGAAACTGTAAGTAATCATTGCAAATAAAAAATGTAAAACATGTTAGTCTCTCAAAATACAAACCACGGCTGAAAGACAAAATAAGGAAGTACAAGCTATGCATAGTCAAAAATATAATAACATTTGCCTTTAGAAATCTAACACTCACACTTGACCCCCTCTTTTATTTTTCAGAAATGGACATCTTAATTTTCAGAGGATTTCTGAGATGTTTTGTAACATCCTTTGTGTTCATTCACTTCACAGATCATAAAGTTGTGCAACATTTTTCATTAGTGATAAACCGTGGGAGAGGAAAATATATTTATAATCCAATGATAGGAATGGGAGGTTATAGTAGCCCCTCCTTCTTTGGATGGATCGGTAGGGGGTACTGAAGGCAGTCCCAGGAGGTGGGAAGTGGGGACTCTGGAGTAGGCAAGGGGGGTTGGGTAATGGATCATTCTCGCTAGCTCTGTTTACAAAGCAGAGAGGGGAGGGGCTGGCTGGTTACAAAGAGAGGGGAACACTCATTCACCCCAGACGTCCCTTCATCTTGTCTATTGTTTTGTAACTATCCCAGAGAGCTTAATTACTCTTAATTCAGTATGCATGCACATCATAAGAGAGTGTGGCACAAAAACCTGTTGTTTGCTTGTTAATCTTTAATCCTAAAACCTAACAATGTACATCTATCATGGTGGAAATGGAAAATCCAACTGGTTTCCAGACTCTGTTCTACACACTGCTTAATCTTGATGTTATAGGGTATTAATCTTTCTAGCAAACTCTTGAAAACTATTCTTTCAACCTTTTATTAAAGTTGCTACTGAATTGTATTGTGTTTAAAGATAGATTGCCCCCCCCCCCCCCCAATGGTTGTCCCATAATAAATGTAGTGACATTTGTCAAGAAGTTTTCCTCTACCATTATGTGGCAAACATCTTCAAGCATAGGAGAGACACAAAGACCAAGGCAGCAGGTTGGCTAAGCAGTCTTACTTTATTTACTCATTATTCCGTTTGTTTTTTTGCTAATGGCACGGTCACAATGTGTTTAGATCTTCTTGCTGGTTCTTTTCAGCACGACTGAGCCCGCGATTGAGGTCTAAGCAGGGGGAAAAATACACAAAACATTACATGAACTGCCAAAACGTATTTTTTCTTCTCCCCTCTAATATACACCATCTTCTGCAAAGTGTCACTTTTACTTACCTCTATCAGCTTTCCTCCGCTGATTTCAGATGTGTGGTGGTAGTTGGGGAATTTCGTGCTCAGCTTTCCCCCCTCCATTTTAACTGTGGCCTGAAATGGATGGACACAAATGCTATTTATTCATACTATAATTTGTTAAACCAACAATCTGTTCTTTTCATCTAGATTCTAGATTACAATACATGCATCTGAGTTCCCCTATTATAAATATTAATTGAACCTATATTTAATTAGGCAAGTCAGTTAAAAACAAACTCTTATTTTCAATGACGCGGCGGGACTACGGGACTCCCAATCACGGCTGGTTGTGATACAGCCTGGATTTGAACCAGGGTGTCTGTAGTGATGCCTCTAGCACTGAGATGCAGTGCCTTAGACCGCTGCGCCACTCGGGAGCCCCCTAGACAATTTTTTACTACAGTGACTATATGAGACTTTTGTCTGAAGTACTATATTACAGAAGCTTACACAACAGACACCAGGATAGGATTTTTTTCAAAACGAATTCCTGATCTGAACTGACTGAAAGTTGTATGACACATCATAGAGATTCTTACCTTGAACTTTTTCCCTCCAATAGTCTCCATGTCACATTCCTGGTCAAGGACAAACTTGTTGCTGATGGTCTTGTTTGTGGGATAGAGCTGGGACCATGAGAACACATTGCCGTTCTCCACCACCTCAGTAATGAGCTTGTAGTCACGACCCTTCTCAATGATGTCATCAGGGATGCCTTGGATTACAAGAAAATATGTAGTTAGACTAGGGGTAATGAGGCAATTGTGAATCATATTCTCATGTCTGAGCACCGTAGTTTGTCTATACTACTACTGCTAATCCCCATTGAATGTGCAGTGATGTGAATACATCCATTTCAATATATTGCATAAACCAATTGAATTCAAGATGTCAAGACAAAGACTAAGGCTTTCGTAGGCTTACTATTACTTTATAAAGGTGGTTATTGAACTTGAATACATGTCTTACCAAGGAGCTTGCAGAATTCATCGTATCCTTCCTGGGACTCAGTTTCCCATTTTCCAGCGAAGGCCATGGTGTACAGAAAGCAAAGGAGAGGTAAAGGAGAGGGAGAAGCAGTTCCAAGACCAGCAGGGAAGAGTCAGATACTGAGTGACAACCTGTCCCTCTTTAAATAGACATGGCAACCATCTCCGCCCTTCTTTCATTACAATGGGTACATCACTACGCCATAAACTGTTATTGTGCCATCAGAGAGTTGGTGACCATGGGGTCACTCACCTTTGGCACATAATCCCCTACTGTATGTGGGGGAAAAAAACACCTGATTATTAACAGAATTTCAATACTACATCAATGGCAACATAGAGGACGAAAATGCCCTCAGAACAGAGGACATGATTGGACCATACAACCCCTCCTTTAATTTGTTAGTCAACAGTGAATTACATGGTGAGTTTACAGTCTGCCTCAGTCTGGGACCTAAGGCTGCCATACATGACACAGGTTCTGAATCAACAACAGCTTCTCCTTGTCTGTTTAGTTATCCATTAGGAGTGTTGCCATGATCTCTATAACAGCTACAGAACATTACTCTGCATTTTCCACCCTTGACCAAAGATCCTATGATGAGACCAGACATAGAACTTGGCAGCACACAATATCAGCTCATGGAGGACAGTAAGCTCGTTACACCACCGCCAAAACACCAGGGATAATCGTCAGGGGTGGACAGTCTGTTCGAGCACATCGGAAACACACATACACACACCTAGCCTTTGAGACCTTTCCAAAAAATGCACGCCCACAAATTCAGTGTTCCACTTGTACATCAAACTTCCTACGGCTCCTATTTTTAGATGCTACTCAGTGCAAGTCCCAGCACTTGCCAAAAACTACACATTTTTATATCAGCGCATTTTGAAATTCAAAAGGCGTTGGTGAGGAAGCGACACATGCTGGTCAATACCCTTAAAGTCATAAGGGTTAAACCCCACTACTCGTCCAAGAACCTCTACTAAAGAGTATGCCTTTTCAAAATGCAAGCCACAAGACTGAATACATCTCACACTTTTACATTTCTTGTAGCTCCAAATCTCGATGTGATTAACTATGAAATTACACTGAGTGTACAAAACATTATGAACACCTGCTCTTTCCATGACAGACTGACCAGGTGAATGCTATGATCCCTTATTGATGTCACTTGTTAAATCCACGTCAGTCAGTGTAGAAGAAGGGAAGGATACAGGTTAAATAAGGATTGAGACAATTGAGATATGGATTGTGTATGTGTGCCATTCAGAGGTTGAATGAGAAAGACAAAATATTGAAGTGCCTTTGAACATGGTATGGTAGTAGGTACCAGGCACATTGGTTTGTGTCAAGAACTGCAACGCTGCTGGGTTTTTCACAGTCAACAGTTTCCACGTGTATCAAGAATGGTCCACCACCCAAAGGACATCCAGCCAACTTGACACAAATCTGTGAAGCATTGGAGTCAACCTGGGTGCAACTCAATCCGGTCCAACTCAATATTAGGAAGGTGTTCTTAATGTTTTGTACACTCAGTGTATTTTCAGCTAAATTATACAATCCAGTGGATGAGCTATGCAGTGCTTATGGCATGGGCAGAAAGTCACAGTAAATATTGTAGACATGCTTGATGAGATGGTGCCATACGTGTTGACATACTTGAATAACTTACAGTTGAAGTTGGAAGTTTATATACATCTTAGCCAAATACATTTAAACTCAGTTTTTCACAATTACTGACATTTAATCATAGTAAACATTTGCTGTCTTAGGTCAGGTAGGATCACCACTTTATTTTAAGAATGTGAAATGTCATAATAAGAGTAGAGATAATGATTTATTTCAGCTTTTACTTCTTTCATCACATTCCCAGTGGGTCAGAAGTTTACATACACTCAATTAGTATTTGGTAGCATTGCCTTTAAATAGTTTAATTTGAGTCAAGCTTGTGAAGCCTTTCACAAGCTTCCCATAACAAGTTGGATGAAGTTTGGCCCATTCCTCCTGACAGAGATGGTGCAACTGAGTCAGGTTTGTAGGCCTCCTTGCTCGCACACGCTTTTTCAGTTCTGTGCACAAGTGTTCTATAGGATTGAGGTCAGGACTTTGTGATGGTCACTCCAATACCTTGACTTTGTTGTCCTTAAGCCATTTTGCCACAACTTTGGAAGTCTGCTTGGGGGTCATTGTCCATTTGGAAGACCCATTTACGACCAAGCTTTAACTTCCTGACTGATGTCTTGAGATGTTGCTTCAATATATCAACTTAAATTGTCCTCCCTCATGATCTCATCTATTTTGTGAAGTGCACCAGTCCCCCCTGCAGCAAAGCACCCCCACAACATGATGCTGCCACTACTGTGCTTCACGGTTGGGATGGTGTTCTTCGGCTTGCAAGCTTCACCCTTTTTCCGCCAAACATAACGATGGTCATTATGGCCAAACAGTTCTATTTTTGTTTCATCAGACCAGAGGACATTTCTCCAAAAAGTATGATATTTGTCCCCATGTGCAGTTGCCAACCGTAGTCTGGCTTTTTACGGCGGTTTTGGAGCAGTGGCTTCTTCCTTGCTGAGCAGCCTTTCAGGTTAGGCCTCGTTTTACTGTGGATATAGATACTTTTGTACCTGTTTCCTCCAGCATCTTCACAAGGTCCTTTGCTGTTGTTCTGGGATTGATTTGCACTTTTTGCACCAAAGTACATTCATCTCTAGGAAACAGAACGCGTCTTCTTCTTGAGCGGTATGACGGCTGCGTGGTCCCATAGTGTTTATACTTGCGTACTATTGTTTGTACAGATTAACATGGTACCTTCAGGCGTTTGGAAATTGCTCCCGAGGATGAACCAGACTTGTGGAGGTCTATTTGTGGAGGTCTTGGCTGATTTCTTTTGATTTTCCCATGATGTCAAGCAAAGAGGCACTGAGTTTGAAGGTAGGCCTTGAAATACATCCACAGGTACACCTCCAATTGACTCAAATGATGTCAATTAGCCTATCAGAAGCTTCTAAAGAGATATCATCATTTTCTGGAGTTTTAAAGGCACAAGCTGTTTAAAAGGCACAGTCAACTTAGTGAATGTAAACTTTTGACCCACTGGAATTGTGATACAGTGAATTTAGTGAAATAATCTGTCTGTAAACATTTGTTGGAAAAATGACTTGTGTCATGCACAAAGTAGATGTCCTAACTGACTTGCCCAAACTATATTTTATTAACAAGAAATTTGTGGAATGGTTGAAAAACGAGTTTTAATGACTCCAACCTAAGTGTATGTAAACTTTCGACTTCAACTGTATGTAATAAGATCCACATTTTTATATCTAGCCTACTGTTGGCTACTATTTTTTGATAGTTCATTGAATTACGTAATGCTCATCTAAATATAAGAAAATGCTCATGTGAAATTCTTAAAAATTGTAAATGAATAAGTAAGTAAGTTTATTCGGGTATTGGTTACTCATTGACTCATACTGTGTTACCTTTGATTTCAACACTTGAGTCGTTGTTGTACTATGCCAAGATAACACATAAAACTCTTTCATGATTATTTGCTCAAAAGTGTCCTTCAGCACAGAGCTAAATCATTTTATTCTCCCCCGAGGGTTGAATCAGTTTGAAGAGTGTATAACACACTGAAACATAAACTTTTATAGTGCACCATACTACTTAAGTACCCCTTAACAATGACAAATGTCATACAATCTTTCTCTGTCAGAAGTCATTTTTGTAAGATGATACTCTCAAAAGGGGTACTACGGTATCTCTTATGGATCATCTCTAATTCACACATGAAACACAAATGCTCTTCCTCAACTGAAAATGTGCCTTGTCAAGTAATACATATAATCTTCCATCCACCCCCATATAATATCCAATGGTATTTCCTGCTGAGATGCTTTGACAGAGCTTTTCAGAGTAACCACTTTAAGCTCAGGTCAAAAGTTCGCTATGAACACATTAGGCCTAGGAGTGTATGCTATAGGCCAAGATCTATATGAGAGGTGTATTTCAGACACTGCTGGTACTGCTATAAAAATACTGTAAAGTATCCATTGAATAATATGGATAAGGGATATATAGCAATGCATTTTATTTATAGAATTTATCCATTCAGATACACCTTTTATGCAGATGTAAACAGTAGAACTGATATGACCCCTCGTTTTTGGATCCTATCTTTAGAAACTGTGGTATACATAGACCTACTGGTAAGCTTGGTTTCTAAAGGAAACAACTATAATGTGAGAATGAAATAGCAATGTGCAATTGTGGCCTAAGACTTAAAGCCGTATAAAGCCTTGCACCAGACCAGTCAGCAATCGTGAAGCTGAAGGCTATGGCAAGCACCAAAGACATTAATTGTGCTTGTTGTTTTGGTCGTCTTCGTCATTTGGACTGCTACTTAGATAGATAGAGCTACAACCGGACGTTACTTTTTCGTAGCAGATTAGGAGAATTTAAGCAGCAGGTTAAGATAATTAACTTTATATGCATTTACTCTATAATGTGTTCTCTTGCCTCATATGAGACATAATGACATAGTTATACATAGTTTATACTTGTGAGTCACCACCTGACGAATTTGAAGTGACTGATAAGTGTTAAATGTAATGCATTCAGTGTTGCCCAGACAATATGTTTGAAGGATAGGGATAGAACTAGAACCAAAGACAAAAGGTCCAAAATCAATATAGGCCTACTGTACATTTTTTAACATCTCTGCTTGAACCTCGCTGATGCTTGAAATACAGTACAATATCGCCCCTTGTGGAAAAGGTTCACAAAAGGTTTATTTTTTGCCTGTTACGTTAGGTTAAGGTTAGACAAAGGGAGCCAATTACAAAAGTGTTTCCAGGGTTTCCTTTGAATGACGTGGATATTGACAACTCAACTACAACTTTATAGTTCGCTGGCCTATCAAGTGTTCTTGGCTTTCAAGTGGGCGGGCTCTAGTGCTATCACAGGGAGAGGACGGGACCTGGCCGTAGAAGCAAAGCGGAAAGAAAATGGCGGCCGTGGCTGCGGAGCCAGGAGCTGTTGCGGTATCAACAACAACAGCGGGGGACTGTGGTGAGCTCGAACCGGTGCCAGCTGTGCCGGGGGGCAAACTCGACTCCGATGCAACGCAGCAGTACGCGCCAGTAATAGACCTTGTTCACCAACTCAAGGATGGGGATGCAGTTCAGGAATGCAGCCAGGTCCAAATGGAGCTAGTGAGCAGGCCAGACCAAGAAGCCGCGGGAAAAGTCCTCGCTGCTTGTGCATTGGATGAACACATCGATACAGGATGTCTCATGGTCGGCTTAGAAAATACCGATAACCATTCTCGCGGGGGCTATGGTTCGAAATACACAATGTCGAGGGCAGAACGCTTGAAACAATTTTTTTCGCCTAATGTTGATCCTGCAAACGAGCTCAGTAAGCACGAGCCCTACGCCTGCCATCAGAATAGCTCCATCTCCGATTCACAGCCATCGGTGGTCTTTTTGCATTCGTTCCCTGCGCATCCTGTGACTACGGAGGCTGGGCTGTCGTTGGCAGAGCCAGCAGAGCCCATAATCAATTACTATCAAAACACAGAATTAACCCAACCTACTATTATCGAGTGTGACTATAGAGCTTTAATTAAACCGTCCCATGAGGCTGAACTGGAGCCCGAATCAGTAGATGATGCTCTTTCTGGTACCGAGTACAAGGCCGAGTCTTTGGGAGATGCCTCTCTTGAACATCCCCAGTCCATAGAACACATCGACTCTCTGCCAGTTCTAGAGACGGATACACTCATTGGAACACCCATGGAGACTGGATACATTTATGACTTTTCGAGCATCACAAACCAGAACTCTCCGAGTCCCGAGCTTCCTGTAATGGCAGTGGGTCAGGTTGACTCCTCGGCAGAACTTGGGGACTCGTGCTCACGACAGCGGAGTTTGGAAACGAACTTCCACGAGAGCGAGACCGTATTGAATCCCCCTCACCCCATGCCCGTTGCTGATACTGAGGAGGTACAGTCCGAGTCAGTGGACAATCTGATACCTGGTTCTGAAGTTCGAGTATCTCTGGATCACATCATCGACGACGCACTGGTGGTGTCCTTTCGGTTAGGCGAGAAGATCTTCTCTGGGGTTCTGATGGACCTCTCTAAAAGGTATAGTATAATCCTTCTCGGAAATGTCTCTTGTATTTTAGTTTTATACCACATTTGTTTTTCTATGTAACTTCCTAAGACTTTTCTGTCCATTAGTTTACTTCTGGAAACACACCACATCTTTTTGTTTACTACTGACATCCACTGCACATTATGCACATACAAAATTGCACAACAATTCACACCTGAAAGATGTGGCTTGTCCTCATTCCGACTTGTCAGCTGTCAGTAAAGGACCTTGTTCTTTGCAAACCCCTGCCTCCTGAACTAAACTGATAGTTTTCTACATTTGCCAGGGGTCGAGGGGTCAAGCTACCATGGTGATCTCTAGTTTGACAGCGTATCACAAAAATACAGAGGACCTGCTCTTATCCCCAGTTATGTGGGCAGTGCTTTCGGTTTGTCATTTCAGTTTACAAAACTAAACTTGATGTTTCTATTTACAAAGTCCAGGTATATCAGAGGTCAGCTGGAGAGGATGATCACATGCTCAGTCTGTAGTGTAAGGTCATACTAAGGAGAATTCTGCAGTTGGTAGAGTAGTCATGTAGCACTATGCCACCATCAACAACCCCTCTTTGGATTCTATCTAATGTCCTTCTTGTAATTTGTCACCCGTCTCATCAACACCTTTCCTCCAAACCCCCCCCCCTATCATCTGCAGGTGTAGATTTTGGGTCATAATTAAACTTGCTGACATGCCTGGGGACTATGTTGAATATCTTCATTATGTTTAGCAAAGATGACATCTGCACACACAATCAACACCTTGTTGTGTTTAGTTTCCCCTCACAAGCTGCTTACAGCTCATTGTGTAGTTGCTCTTCAGGACTTCATATCATTTCAAGGTATTCTTCTGGTGTTATACCATATGCGCTATTAATATAGGTTATCAATACATGGTAGAATATGCTATAACTTGGAAGCTACTTTAGTGTAAGTTGCTTTGATAAGAGCCTGAGCAGCAGTGATCCCAAGGACAATGGCCGGTTTATTACAATGACAAGATGGAGGCCACTCAAACTTTACTGCTTCATTTTCTACAGTACTGTAGATAATCAACACCATCCCCGCTCTACAAACAAAATACTACATTTTTGGATCCTCATTGTTGAGTCTAAGGGATCGGTTTATGGCTTTTGTTTTCCAACAGTCCCCTGAGTGCAGGCCTTGTGCCTGTGATTTGCCAGAGTGTGTTCCATAGCATAGGTCATATGGAATCATTGTTTTTCCTATTGGATGTGTGCTCAAGATGAGAGATGAGTCGCTGTCTTCGGTTCAGACTAACTCGCCTCTAGACATCGACCTAAACCTAAAATGTCTACTCTACCCGTCCCCTACTTAGGTGTATGCATCTGGAAAGATGGAAGTTAGGACAGGTGGGTGGAATTTCCACCATATTGTTGCTATCAGAGGAAAAGTTGGAGCTGCTACCATATTGTATACTTATTAAATTATTTCAAATCTATGAAGTGCCAAGGGGAAGGGGCTTGCTGATGTTTCTGGACCAGGCCAACCTTTTGCCTAGCTGGTGTTGATTAGGAAGGAAAAGATGGTGGTTGTGTGTTAATGAAAGGTGTTGGTTGATAAGGAGGCTGCTGTGAGAAGCTGTGACGCAAATGAAAGACAGTGGTGAGGAAAGGCATGTTCCCCTCTTTCCCTTGGCTGTTTCATTCATTGTGATTAGAGTGAGACACTCGCTAATCCTTAACTCTCCAGTGCAATTTTACAGTTGGTTTTGGCTGTCAGAGGAATCTGCATCTTTCTACGATTTCAAGGATGTTTATAAGTAGCAATGGAGGGGCTCATGGCCATATTAATGCAGATATAGATGTAGACTACTTGCTTATGCGCATTTCCATTGGAAAGAACCCATGAGCACCATCATGTAAAATTCACAGGAGTATGTCAAATGAAAGTTAAGTCTATATTTTGGGGAAATGAAGGCATGGTTAATTTTTTTTAAAATGTTTAAATTGTAAATTAGGCATAAGTAAAGGCATATGGAAAAGGGGTCTTAGAAAACATCTACCCGATAAAGTCTTAAGCTATCAAAAATACATCAAAACAAAATGTTGATGTAAAAACCCTGCCAACTAATATCAACACTTATATTTCGTTTTGGAGAAATGGTTTATCTTGTGCAAGTTTAAGAAATATTGGCATTACAAAAAATGCACATTTAAGATATTTTGGATAATGAAAGTTCACAGAAGTAACAAGTACTGGTAAACCTACCAATTAGTATTTTACTGATATCGATTTTGTTTATGAATTAAGTCATTCAAATTGGTAACGTATTTACCAAAAAATTTGTAACGTAATTACGGCAAATTGATTGGCTACGATAGGAAATCATAATAGTCACAAACCACAGTTGGGTCACCTGCTACTGTCCTCTCTTCCACTAGCATTATAACGGTTTTCTTTCTCCTTCTGTCGTCTGGTGGTCAAACCAAGAGTGTTATAACAGTGAGTCTGGACAACCCCTGCCTCTCCCTTTTTCCTCGCTCTCTGCCCTTCTCTCTTACTCTCCAGTTAATGTCACCTCTCCCAGCTCTTACTGACACCTACCCATGAGCCCCTTGTAACCAGCTTCCTAACCCATTAAGCACCGATCAACACCGGATGTCCATGGATGTTGAAAAGTAGGTAAAATTTGGTCAGTCCACCCTGACCGTGATGGTAATGTCCACAGACTGACTGGACCAATCATAGACATATGTTTCACAAGTTTGGATAGTACAGTGAGTAGAGATCACAATACAGCACAGTTGAATACAGTCCAATACAGTAAAGTATAGTATTGTACTCTACTGAACTTTATTGCACTCTACTGAAGCCTACTCTGCTCTTTTGTACTGCAATGTACTCTACTGTGCTCTGTTGTGCTGTGATGTCCAAACTTGTTAAACATGAGAATCAGGGGTCATGTTAATAGTTCAGAAATCTGCATTTTCAAAATGCAGCACATCACAAATAATCTGCGTTTTAAACCATATCACCTGCGTTTTATATTGGCAGTCAAGTGTTTTGCTTCAATAGAGTAATCGGGGATGTGCAACTATAGTTTTCCTTCACAGAAAATACATTCGTGCAGAAAATGGCTTCATTTTCATCAGGTAACAAAAGAAGTGCAAAGCTATTTGGCTAGCAGTCACAAGTAAATGAGTGTACAATGAAAAAGCAAGTATTTTTTGGGCAAAAACCGATGCATGGCCATTTCTAATGTTTATCATAGAACGAATGTAGCCAGCTACAGTTCCTAATGTTTTGCTTGATGTTAATCTTGCATTTTACCAGAGAAAAGTAGGCTACACTGAGAAAAGTACCAGAGAAAAGTAGCTACACATCGGTCAGCACTGTCTGCTGATAGAATGCCCATTTGTGAATTCTCTTCCAAGTGGAGAAGTGCAACTGAATCAGCGGTGGAGAAGTGCAACTGAATCAGAGGTGGAGAAGTGCAACTGAATCAGAGGTGGAGAAGTGCAACTGAATCAGAGGTGGAGAAGTGCAACTGAATCAGAGGTGGAGAAGTGCAACTGAATCAGAGGTGGAGAAGTGCAACTGAATCAGAGGTGGAGAAGTGCAACTGAATCAGAGGTGGAGAAGTGCAACTGAAGCTCAAAATGAGTCTGATGCCAAGGAGAAATTACAATATGAAGCATTTTAGATCAGCATTTACAAAACACAGCAAAATAACGTATTAAGAAATAGGCCTATCTTTTTTAGTGCGACCCCTGAAAATAACATTCATATCCATAATTATGCATTTCTGGGTATTACAGATCAGGGACCCATGATGTAATTCATTTACCGGGCGTAAATCCACTTCACTTATAGACATCTTTGAAACGGGTTTGCATAAAATTCTGATGGAGATTTGACCTAAATTCCGTTACCAAAGTTTGCATCTGCATCTATCCACTAAATTTGTTTTTGTAATATTTTCAGTGGAGATTGTTAAGTAGTCCTTGTGCATAGACTTGTGGTTCATTAAACTTTGAAATCAATGGTTTTTGTTTGGCATACATTTTAAAGTGGAAAAAATGGAATCAAAGCATCATTCCGTTAACGTGGAATTGCCCTTATGTAACTGCCAGAGAAACAATACATTTTGAATCGCACACATCCCATCCCATTTAAAGAGATTGAAAGTTTGAATGTAGGCAGTAATTGAGTACAAGCATCCCAAACCTCCACTTTTTATATTATGCCCTCCAAAGGCCGTAGCTTGCCACATTGTCCAGTTTTACTTTTAGCTCTGGACAGTACAAATACTACGTGGCCTGCGTTTTCAGTTTCCATAATTTTATAAAGCCAGACACATTTAACAGTAAGGCTATTGATTACAGTGCATTCTGGAAAGTAATTCAGACCCCTTCACCTTTTCCACATTTTATTACATTGCAGCCTTATTCTAAATTGGATGAAATAAAAACACTCGAATCACACAATACCCCATAATGACAAAGCAAAAACAGGTTTAGAAATGTGCAAAATTATAAAAAATACATACCTTATTTACATAAGAATTTGGACCGTTTGCTATGAGACTCAGTTGAGCTCAGGTGCATCCTGTTTCCATTGATCATCCTTTGATGTTTCTACAACTTGATTGGAGTCCACCTGTGGTAAATTCAATTGATTGGACTTGATTTGGAAAGGCACACACCTGTCTATATAAGGTCCCACAGTTGACAGTGTATGTCAGAGCAAAAACCAAGCCATGAGGTCGAAGGAATTGTCCGTAGAGCTCCGAGACAGGAATGTGTCGAGGCACAGATCTGGGGAAGGGTACAAAAAAATTCTGCAGCATTGAAGGTCCCCAAGAACACAGTGGCTTCTATCATTATTAAATGGAAGAAGTTTGGAACCACCAAGACTCTTCCTAGAGCTGGCCACCCGGCCAAACTGAGCAATTGGGGGAGAAGGGCCTTGGTCAGGGAGGTGACCATGAACCCGATGGTCAGTGACCACCAAATCAGGCCTTTATGGTAGAGTGGCAGGACAGAAGCCACTCCTCAGTAAAAGGCACATGACAGCCCGCTTGGAGTTTGCCAAAACGCACCTAAGGTACTCTGACCATGAGAAACAAGATTCTCTGGTCTGATGAAACCAAGTTTGAGTTCTTTGGCCTGAATGCCAAGCGTCTCGTCTGGAGGAAACCTGGCACCATCCTTGTGGGTGTGGGGATGTTTTTCAGCGGCAGCGACTAAGAGACTAGTCAGGATCAATTTAAAGATGAACGGAGCAAAGTACAGAGAGATTCTTGATAACCTGCTCAGAACCTCAGACTGGGGCGAAGATTCACCTTCCAACAGGACAACGACCCTAAGCACACAGCCAAGACAATGCAGGAGTGTCTTCGGGGCATGTTTCGGAATGTCCTTGAGTGGCCCTGCCAGAGCCCTGACTTGACGCCGATCGATCTTCTCTGGAGATTCCTGAAAATAGCTGTGCAGCGACTCTCCTCATTCAACCTAACAGAGTTTGAGAGGATCTGCAGAGAAGAATGGGAGAAACTTCCCAAGTACATGTGTGCCAAGCTTGTAGCGTCATACCCAAGAACACTCAAGACTGTAATCGCTGTCAAAGGTACTTCAACAAAGTACTGCGTAAAGGGTCTGAATACTTATGTAAATGTGATATTTCAGTAAATTTTCTAAAATATATGTGTAAACATTTATGTTTTGTTTTTTTTTCTTTGCCATTATAGGGTATTGTGTGTAGATTGGGGGGAGTATTAAATCAATTTTAGAACAAGGCTGTAACATAACATAAAATGTGGAACAAGTGAAAGGGTCTGAATACTTCCCAAATGCACTGTATGTCACGTCCTCTGCATCCATTTTGCTCTCACGTGTTCGGAGTTTGTTATAACCAATTTATTGATGCGATTATGATTTGCTATAGGTCAGGCCCCATTGGTCATGTGCATGCGATGCATACATGTGTCACAAAAAACGTAAGGGTTGCCGGAATGTTTTTCCTAAACAAATGAGGTATTTTGGTAACAGAACTTTTAAGTAAGAAATGGCAAATTATGTTGCAGCTTCAGCAACACGGACAGCACGATAAACACATTCAGTTTTGTAGTGGTTTACTGCATCAGGGTGGAGCGAGAGAGACACTGGGTGCTAGTCACAGTCGCTCACTGTCTTCTCTTTTTTTTTTAAACAACGCTGCAAGCCCGAGTACAATCAAATCAATTGAGGTTGGACTCCCTCTAGTAATTTCTGTCTTCATTATTTAATCAAACAGTGTGCTTAAAGCATCAGACAAGCTCAGTGCATATATTTGATTTAAAGCATCAGACAAGCTCAGTGCATATATTTGATTTGATTAACACACATGTGTGTCTACATGTGCAAAAATACATGTTTAAACATTTCGACCAATTGGTTGAAAGAACAGACTGTTGACCAACATTTTTGCTATTGTTGGGGACAGCCCTAAGGTACACAAAGGTAGAAATGTGAAAGATCCTACTTTTGCATATTTGGGTATTTTTCTACACATTGGTTATTTTTGTAATGAGCTCCGCCCCCAAACAAGACCTCATTTAGTTGGTCCGGACCAGACCAAATCTGAAACAATCATAGATGTCTTAGTTTCACAAGTTTGGACGTTACAGTAGAGTTCAGTATAGGGCCCATACCCCAAAAGCATCTTAAGGCAAAGTTCATCGTTATAACCTTCGTAAGAGCATCTTTACATTTCAGAGCTGTTTCCCAAAACATCTTTATTGACGTTGCACTTGCTTGACAAATACAAATATTCTTGCTCTTATCCATAAGAATCCACACTGTATGCTAGCTGTTTGATAGAGCGCACATGCGAAGACCAGAGTAGGCACATTTGCTATTTAATGCAACAGTTTGTTACAAAACTATTGGTAGATTTGAAAATGCAATGTAAACACACTGAACTTTAGATTTGTATTCGGTACATGAAAACTTAAGCAAAAAAAAAACATTTTGTGTGCTCTACGTCATCACGTACTGATTTTTGGCTGGGTAAATGTGCATATTTTCTAATGTCGCCAGTTGGATGGAAACCTAGCTATTGATCCATTGTTTTGTTCTCCAAAGGGGAGGAAGGGTGGTCCAGTAGAGTTAGCATTTGGTCCAGTAGAGTTAGCATTTGGTCCGGTAGAGTTAGCATTTGGTCCGGTAGAGTTAACATGATAAATCTTGTCCTGTATTTGCGCTTGATGCAGCATAGGGACACATTTACCCAAGGCCATCTATCTCTGTATAGCTCTGTCATCTCCCATGTAACATGGGGATTATTTTAGGAGGTGTTCTGGTAGGGAACATAGTTTCTAGGCTGAGATATCATATGCAGTACACAAACTCAACTAGGTCTATGTAGTGGTAGTTGAACCACTTGACATATAGTATCTGGATAATGTTCAGTAGGGTCGGCAGTTTTAAGATTTTGATTGAGTTGAAGTTGTCAAGGTGTATAGGGGTTCTTCTGGGGTAAAAATAAATAAATATATATATGAACCAAAAATAAACAAATCTGAATAAGCCTATAAAACGTTTTTATAGGCTTATATATATATATATTCTGCCATGGTAATAGCCACCGCTGAAACTTTTTATAGGCTTATTCAGATTTGTTTATTTTTGGGTTCGTGGTAGCTTCATGGGCTGCTTCATGGGAAGTAAATGATAATATAGGCTATGTCTGGTTTGCTTTGCATGGCCCACATCTCTACACCTCCTGGAATTAAATTTTGAAGAACACTCCAAAAAACAAGACAGGCAGCGCAATTCAGATTTTTCTTCACTAATTGGTCTGTTGACCGATCAGATCAGGTCTGAAAAATATCTGATGTGAAAAGATCTGTGATTGGTCAAAAGACCAATTAGTGTAAAAAAAAAAAAAATATCTTAATTGGTCTTCCTGTATCAAAGCAGCCCAATAGATGTTGAAATGTGTGTCAGTTTCAACCCAAGAGTCACTTCTGATCCCAAATTCATAAGGTAGGGTTTAACAAACACAGTCATGGAGTTTCTGCTGCCACCTTCACTTGTATCTGCCGTATTAAAACATTAGTGAATTAAGCTGGAGGGTGAGCATTAATATTGTAAACAAGGATAGTTTTTTTCCTTTGTTTGTAGGGCCTTGTGCACTCTAGTTAGCTATGGTGATGTTGTGTTTTAGGCCGTGGGAGCTTCTTTGATCTTTTGCAACACTAATTTAATATTTATTCTTTGAATGTTCAGGATTTAATTGATTTAGATTGATTTCCTAAATGTACAATGTAGGCCTAAATGAGAAACATCTTGAATTAGCATGAAATCTTTGACAAATACAAGACAAAAAACAAGTTTAGAGTTGAGTTTTTATAGTTATCCACAGTTTCTAAATCCTCAAATTCTCTCTTCTCAGGTTTGGACCCTATGGAATTCCAATCACTGTGTTCCCAAAGAGAGAATACAAGGATAAACCTGAATCTATGCAGCTAAAGACAGAACCATTCCAGCCAGAGAAGGTGGAAATGCCAGTCCAGGAAAACCATGACAGCCAAGTTGTCGCAATCCCCGAACCAAACCCTGACCCCCAGCCTAAGCCTAACCCATGGACTTCAAAACCTCCGCCACTGTTTCAGGAGGGAGCCCCTTACCCTCCGCCATTGTTCATCAGGGACACCTACAACCAGTCGTTACCTCAGCCGCCCCCCCGCAAGATCAAGCGGCCCAAGCGCAGGCTGTATCGCGAGGAGCCCACCTCTATAATGAACGCCATCAAGTTGCGGCCCCGCCAGGTGCTCTGTGACAAGTGCAAGGGGACTGTCATGACTGTGGACAAGAGGGAGCCACGTAGAGGCCCTGTGTCGGACTCTAGGGGCGAGGACGCCAAGCGGAGACGCAACGACAGTGCAGCTACTGTCAGCAAGCGGCCACGTAATGACTCTCGCTCTGAGGAGAAGCGCCATGCTGCTGAGGCGTCCAAACGGCAGGCCTCAGGGATTCGAGTCTCCTCTTCCTCTTCTCTGGGCCAGGTGAAGGCCGGAGCTGGAGGGAACAGGGTTCTGAGGACAACAGCCACCACAACAACATCACCGGTCAACAGCAGCTCCAGAGTCCAGCTCAATGCCAAGAAAGTGCTACAGAGCAAAAATGTTGATCACTCCAAGGCAAGGGAGGTGCTGAAACTGGCCAAGGCGCAGAAGAGGCAGAGAGAGACTACAGTGGTCACTGGCAGCAGTGGCAACGCCAAGACGATGACGAGGGCCGCTGCCCTGCAGGAGGCCCACGCCCACCAGAAGGTCCACTTCACCCGGCGGCTGCAGCAGATCAGCGGGGTGGGACCAAGCAACGCCACCCCTCTGCCACCCAGGATGCGCATCAAGCCCCAAAGGTACCGTAATGAAGAGAATGACTCTTCTACATGTAAGCCGCCTTGCCTTGAGAAAGTGCCGGGAAGTGGCCGTTTGTCCCCTCCAAAGCCAGGCGCGCCCCGCTGCACCTCCACGCGCTCCTCCTCCTCCTCCTGCTCCACAGGCGAGGCCACTGCTGCTGAAAACCAGGGTCTAGATAAAGGGCCAGAACCTGAGCTCAGTCCTCAGACCCAATCCCAGACCCAAGTGGAACCCCTCACAGCCACGGAGCACAGCGACCCCAAGGTGGAGCCAGAGGAGCAGGGGGGGCGGGAGGAGAGGCGGGAGACGCGCGGCAGCAAGGCTGGCAACCTTGTGGTGTACATGACCCTTAACCCCAGCCAGCCTGACTCCTCTAATACCTCCATGTGCAGCGTTGATAGTGCAGATGACTTAAAGTCTTCAAACTCAGAGTGTAGCTCCACCGAGACCTTTGACTTTCCCCCTCCCGGTGATTTGCACTCGCCCCCCGCCCCCGGCACATCCTCAGCAGTCACTGACCCCTCGCCAGCACCTACGGAAGAGAAAACCCCTCGTAAATCTCAAGTGTTTTCCAAAAATGTGTCTAAGTGTG